>NC_053024.1:378867974-378994664 GCF_003073215.2 Triticum urartu | reverse complement strand
CATTGTGGGGCGATATCTTCAGTTGATGCAGTGACTACAAGGAGTGGAGCCATGACAGGACCATTACTTCCTATTCCGAAGACATATCTGCCTCCTGCTATGAGGCCAAGTTCATCCGGAACTTCACCTTCAACATCATCAGAGAAAATAAAGGAGAAAGAAGTTGATAATCGAATTGAAACTGAAGTCGAATTTCCTGGTTTTCAAACAAGAGTTGAGCCTTTGCTAGAGGAAGCAATAACAACCAACAACATCCCCTTTCCTGAGAGGTTCAACAAACCCAAAGATGACAAGCAATTTGCCAATTTTTTGGAAACTATGAAAGGAGTTCAGATTACTATTCCTATTCTTGAAGCTGACTTGCATGTTCCGATGTATGGCAAATATTTCAAGGAATTATTAACAAAGAAAAGAAGCATGTCTGAGCCAAAAGTTGTAACTCTATCAAAGGAATGCAGTGCAATAATTCAGAATTCCATGCCTGAAAAATTGGATGATCCAGGAAGTTTTTGTGTACCATGTGTGATTGGAAACAAAACTTACAGTGATCTATGTGACTTGGGCTCAAGTGTTAGTGTGTTACCACATTCAGTTAGCAAAAGGATGTTCTTGGGAGAATTAAATCCAACATCCATAACTCTTCAGTTAGCCGACAGAACATACATGAGACCTGTTGGAATTCTTGAGGATGTTCCAATCAAAGTTGGGAAGTTTGCTTATCCGATTGACTTTGTAGTGCTAGATATGGAGGACAAGAGTGAGGCTGTGATTCTTGGAAGACCATTTTTGGCCACAGGTGGTGCACTTATTGATGTCCAAGAAGCTAAATTGAGCTTGAGGTTTGGAAATGAAAAGGTGGAGTTTGACATGAAGCATGCAACACATGTTCCGCAAGGAGAAGAACACTGCTACAGAATTGATACATTACAGAAATGTGTGGAAGAAGGTTATGAAGAGAGGTATGGAAGAAATTGTGGTGAAGTGGTTGAGGAGGATAATAGTGAAATTAGATATGAGGAAATCAGACCTGTGAGCATGTTGAAAGGAGTGCAAGGTCATTAGAGAAGATGCAACCAAGACAAATAGAAATGAAACAACTTTCCAGAAAGTTTGAAGTATGTATTCTTGGACAATGAAAACCAGTGGCCAATTATCGTAAACAGTGAGTTGACGGAAATGCAAATAAAAGGGCTTCAAGCAGTTTTGCAAAAGTACAAAGATGTTATTGGATATTCGATTGATGATATGAAAGGGATAAATCCTGCTGTCTGCTCTCACAGGATTTACTTGAAAGAAAGTAGTGTGCCAATTAGAGAAAGACAAAGAAGGTTAAATCCCCATCTACAAGAGCTTGTCAAAAAGGATATTCTTAAATTGCTCTCTGCTGATATCATATACCCAATTTCAGACAGCGAGTGGGTGAGCCCCATTCATATGGTGCCCAAAAAAGGAGGAATAACTGTCATTGAAAACGAACAAGGGCAAACGATTCCTAGTAGGACTGTCATAGGGTGGAGAATGGTCAATGATTTCAGAAAATTAAATGAAGTAACAAGGAAGGACCATTTTCCTTTACCTTTTATTGACCAAATGCTAGAAAGGCTTGCTGGGCATGAATATTTCTGTTGCTTAGATGGGTATTTAGGATTCTTGCAAATCCCAATTCACCCGGATGATCAAGATAAAACAACTTTCACTTGCCCATACGGAACATTTGCTTACAAAAGACTAGCTTATGGACTTTGTAATGCACCCCCAACATTTCAAAGATTTGTACTCTCTATATTCTCTTATATGATAGGAATCAAAGTGGAGGTGTTCATAGATGTATTATAGTTGTTGGAAAAAGTTATGAAGATTGCTTGAATAATCTGGCAGCAGTTCTTCAGAGGTGTTCAGAACACAATCTAGTCCTAAACTGGGAGAAGTGTCAGTTTCTTGTAAGGGAAGGAATTATTTTGGGACATTTGGTGTCTAAAAGAGGAATTGAGGTTGATCCAGCAAAAGTTGAAGTAATATCAAAACTCCCACCACCTGTAAATGTGAAGGGAGTGAGGAGCTTTTTGGGACATGCTGGGTTCTATAGAAGATTCATAAAGGATTTCTCCAAGATAGTCAAACCCCTCACTAATATCCTAAACAATGATGTTAAGTTCAACTTTGATGCAGAATGTGAAAAATCCTTCAACTTGCTCAAAGAAGCATTAGTCACAGCTCCAGTAGTGCAACCCCCTGACTGGGAATTACCATTTGAGATAATGTGTGATGCAAGTGACTTTGTTGTAGTTGCGGTACTTGGACAAAGAAAAGGAAAAGATTTGCATGTAATATACTATGCTAGCAAAACACTTGATGATGCTCAAGCTAATTACACAACCACCGAAAAGGAGTTGTTGGCAGTAGTGTATGCTTTCGACAAATTCAGGCAATATCTTGTGGGATCTCATTGTGTAGTTTATACAGACCACGCTGCAATAAGATATCTACTCAGCAAGAAAGAAGCCAAGCCAAGGTTAATTAGATGGATACTCTTGCTTCAAGAATTTGATATGGAAATCAAGGACAAGAAAGGAGCTGAAAATGTTGTGGCAGATCACTTGTCGAGATTGCAAAACAATGCATTAGACTCCTTGCCAATCAATGATGTTTCACCAGGGATCAATCTTATGCAAGTGACTAGTATACAAAACTATACACCATGGTACGCAGATATAGTTAATTATCTGGTCTGTAACAAAGTTCCTACAGATTTTGGGTATCAAAAGAAGAAAAAATTCCTATCAGATATGAAGCACTTCTTTTGGGATGAACCTTACTTATTCAAGCATTGTGCTGATGGTATTGTTCGAAGATGCTTGCCGGAAGGTGAAACTAAAAGTGTGATCTATCATTGCCATTAATCCCCTTATGGAGGTCATGCAAGTACTCGAAAGACTCAAGCAAAAATTTTGCAAGCAGGATTTTATTGGCCAACTTTATTCAAGGATGTACATTCCTATATTGAAGCTTGTGATCCTTGTCAGAGAACTGGAAAGATTTCAAAAAGGCAAGAGATGCCTCAAAAAGGAATTCTTGAAGTAGAGCTCTTTGATGTATGGGGAATTGATTATGTTGGACCCTTGCCGTCATCAAAAGGGTACAAATACATATTGGTGGCAGTGGACTATGTGTCAAAATGGGTTGAGGCTGTACCAACCGTCAACGCTGATTCCAAGTCAGTTTGCAATTTATTTAAGCAAGTGATCTTTCCAAGATTTGGTGTGCCATGGATTGTTATCAGTGATGGAGGAACGCATTTCAACAACTCCCAACTAGAATCTCTCTTAGCAAAATATGGAGTTCATAATCACAGAATTACAACTCCATATCACCCACAAGCAAATGGACAGGTGGAGCTCTCTAATAGAGAAATAAAGGCTACCCTCGAGAAGGTAGTATCAAAGTCAAGGTCTGATTGGGTACTGAAATTACCAGACACACTTTGGGCATATAGGACAGCTTATAAAACACCAATTGGAATGTCACCATTTAGGTTAATATATGGAAAAGCATTTCATCTACCCGTTTAACTTGAACACAAAGCTCAATGGGCAATAAGGAAACTCAATATGGACCTTGATACAGCAGGAAAACATAGAAAACTTCAACTCTGTGAAATGGAAGAACTGAGAGCTGACTCTTACGAGAGTGCAAGAATTTACAAAGAAAAGACCAAGATCTGGCATGATAAGCATATATTGAGGAAAGAATTTCATCTTGGACAGTTGGTATTGGTCTACGATACGAGGTTTCATTTATTTCCTGGTAAATTCAAGTCAAGATGGTATGGCCCTTGCAAGGTGAAGAAGATTCTGAAAAGTGGTGTTATCCAAGTGCAAAGTACTTATAGAGTTCTCTTCCTTGTAAACGGTCAAAGACTGAAGCCTTATATCCCTGGAGACACACCTCTGATTTCTGAAGATGAGAATGCAAGCAAAGATCAAGACCTGGAGAAGGAAATTCAAGAAGGCGAGGGAAGCCAAGGGGTGATGTCAATCCCAGCAGGACCCTGACCCCCACTGAAGAGACATGGTCGAGCTAAAGACCTAAAACAAGCGCTTTTCAGGAGGCAACCTGAATCTTTAATAAGTTATTTTTCTATTTAGTTTTCATAGAAAAGTTTTTATGTGTTTATTTCTTTCTTTTTCAGCGAATAAAGGCAAGGGGAGCACAAACAGGGAACACAAACAGAGAAGAGTGGAGAGAAGAAACTAGGGGAGAAGATTTACCAGGTGATTCTGTTCCACTTGAAGAAACCTTTAGAAAATTCAGTATGAGGACTGGTATTTATTTGCATTGAAAATCTTTCTTTTTCTGCATTGTGACACGTTACTCATCACTGCAAAGTAGGATTCACCTCAAGAAGATTGTTGATTCTCTTAATACTAAAACTATGCAGATGTATTCTTCTTATGGTAAATTGTGATAATGAATACTTTATACCTCCGTGTAAATGTTCAATGGGAATGCCTTGAGTCTAAGTGAAACTTACTGATGAATTGATGTGATGTGTCTAACTGTCCCAAGTTAAGCTAAGTAGCTGGTGGCACTTAAGTAGTAACTATGATCTCTGGATCTGTAGTCTGTGAAAAACAGTGCCATTAGATATGGATTTCTCTTTCAATTACTCCTGTTTTACTTTAGCTAAGTAATTTTAGTATAAATAAATAAAATATTTGTAATAATTTAAGTCCGATCGACCTACAGTAGTAGGTCATGTTCCCTGGATCGGTGGCTTGTGAAATCTGGTAGATTGGGCTATAAAACTTTTATAACAAAAAAATGCTACAATTGTCGAACCAGGTGTATACCATATTCTCTAGATCGGTGGTATGTTCCTTTGGGGAGCCAATGACAAAAAAAATTCTAATAATTGGTCGAGCCAGGTGTATACCATGTTCTCGGGATCGATGGTATGTTCCTTTGGTGAGATTGATATAATATCATCACTTGTGCCTTAAATTCAATAAGTAACTTGTCTTATAAATTGATTTTGGGGTCCCAGCTTATCTTAGGACTGAAGACACAGCCAGCTCTTGATTATTCGGATTCACTTTCACTCAAGGTCGTTCAAAGACGAGATATCTGTCGGATCCATCTTATCAACGATTTCGGGGTTGATGCGGAGATTATTTTGGCGATCTGGGAGACCGCCTTGGGCTTAATGGCCGGGCGGGCGCTGATAGCACATTCATTCATATTGTATTTCAAGCCTTTTTGCATAACAAATCAAACCTTGGACCACAGTTTTTACTTATAAAGTATTCATTCTTATTGAAATATTCTTATTATGATATTTTTACAACACTTATTCATATCTTGCAGGACTGGTGCGTTTAGGCACCTAAACCTCATCGAAAGTGTTTATAACCTTCAAGCTGGGGATCATCTTGTGCGAAAAGTTAGAAATAGAAGGGGCGAGCTGAAAAGAACCTACGCACCTAGTCAGACAAAGAAGAGCAGATGTCTGCTTGGGCGCATGAGAAGGGGCTGGTCTGGCGCGACCAGCGAGAGGCATATCTGATCCCACGCGCGAGGCCACGAGAAAGAAGAGGAGTTGAGGGCGTCGAAGGAAAGAAAAGGATCAGATCGACTGCCTTTTTCTCCCCAACTCCTCGCTGCCTTCCATGACTCACCTACCACCAGATCGAATCAGGCAAGAAAAGGGGGTCGAGGGAAGGAAGAAGAAGAGGAGATCGGAGGCCGTTCCACCTTGCTGTTGCCCCTGATCACCGACCTGCTGCTCTCCAACTCCTCGCTACCTTCCACCACTCAACCACCACTAGATCGAAGCAGGGGATTGAGGGGAACGAGCAGAAGAACCAGATCGAAGGAGAGAAAGGGAGAAGAGGGCGCCGGGAGATTGGTGGAGACGCCCGATCCACCGCTTCTCTCCAACGACGACGCCAACCTGCTGCACTTCCTCGTCTTCAACCTCAAGAAACGGAGTTGTGGATCCTCTCCAATGACCCCTTGCTGATCCTCTCCAACTTGGCTTCGCTGATCGTCTTTGTCCCTGCTGCTCTCCTTCGCCCACAACATCTACAGCCCAGGAGACAACTCTGAATCTCTTTTCTCTTACTGTAGTTTTCTGAATTTTTGCTCTGAATATTCTGCAGCTTGTAATCTGAATCTCAGTTAACTGTTGATGTGTCCGTGAGAAAACTAGGTGGTTCAACTTGTAATATTGTTCTGCTGCCTGTGATGTTTGAGATAGTTCCATCATCTACTCTATGCTACTGATAATATGTTCAGTTCGTACTTGTCATGTGTTAGTTAGTATTCTGCTACTGTATGTGTGAGATCCCTTATGTGTTTGTTCTTGCTGAATTGTTGTTGCACTTGCTGGATATTAAGTTAGTTGTTATACTCCTGTGAGCTGTTGTCTCTTTTATTAGTTGCTTGAGTTGTGTGTGATGTCTGAACCATTTACCTTTGCTGCATATTATTTTTGTTTTACCTTGCTCTAGTAATTGCTTGTTGTCACTACTGTTTGATTCATCTGTCCAGTTGTTCTGAATGTTTCGAGTGTCTGCTTCAAAGTTCTAAATCCCTGTGGAGAACACGATGTCCGTTGTTTGGGCATAAAAACCCTGCTATATTACAAACGATCAGGCGCCTATAGTGAAACTGCCGAGCTGGAGGATTTGCCCAGGAGCTAGGGCCCTTCCAGAGGTGATTTTGTCGTTGACGACAAGGCGAGCCATCGATCCTTCTATCGACAACACAGAGGAACTCTCAATGAAAGCACCAATGTCAGTGTCAAAACCGGCCGATCTCGGGTAGGGGGTCCCGAACTGTGCGTCTGTGGATCGAAGGTAACAGGAGGCAGGGGACATGATGTTTACCCAGGTTTGGGCCCTCGTAATGGAGGTAATACCCTACTTCCTGCTTGATTGACTTTGATTAGTATAGGGGTTACAAGAGTTGATCTACCTCGAGATTGTAATGGCTAAACCCTAGATGTCTAACCTGTATGATTGTGATCACCTCTATGGACTAAACCCTCCGGTTTATATAGACAGCGGAGGGGGCCAGGGTTGTATAAATCGGTTGACAGAGAAAGGAAACTATGCGACTAGCCACCAAGCTTGCCATCCACGCCAAGGAGAGTCCCATCCGGACACATGGAAAAGCCTTCATCTTGTACCTTCATGGCCCATTAGTCTAGCCCATGTCACATAGCCCGACCATTGGAGGACCCCTTAATCCAGGACTCCCTCATTGGGTTCAACACTCTTACTTATCGAAAGGACTACAATGGATCCCCTATACTTGTGGGTCATCAAGTATCAATAAAGCTTTCCTCTTTATGTCTTTTTCAATGAGTTCATCTTGTGACCCAATCGTCTTGTGTGAGTAATTCGGCAAGGCAATGGGTCGAGGCATAGCCTTGCAACTCGATGTATTTGTACAAGGGATCAATGGAATGATTTTGATTAATTAACATTATGTATGTGTCTGATTGCAATGGAGTTGTCTCATGTCTCTTTGTTGTTCTACGGCCCTAGAGGTACCCAGGATCCCGGAGATCGATCAAAGAGGAGGTAAAGAGTGAGGAGAACACGAAATGCTAACCCGAACAACAGTGACGGAAGGGGTTAGCAAGGTAGCGGAAAGCCAATCCTTGGTGACTAATGAGGTGTAGTCATTAAATGTCCAGTGTTTTTTCCGAATCTTTATGATTAATGGTCGAGGTAACCCCGCGAGACGGTAAGGGAGTGCGGTTGGACAACTAACTCTTGATGCAAGTTACGCACTAGTCAAGACGTAATTTGAACGCATCGATCTCCCACATCATCGCGTCACAAGGACATCTTAACGGTCATGATGATACCGAGCGCAAATATATGGTTGTAAGAACAATATCTCATACACATGCATGTGTCTTATACTAGTGTTTAAACCCCTAAGATTGTTAAAGTTCCGGTTAAAACTGGAATTTAATTTGTTAACAAAGACTTGACAAACCCTTTGTCGTAGTGCACATCCTCTCGTTGGTTCGATAAATCAGGGTCACTCCTTACGAAAAAGGCAGGGAACCTTTGTGCTATCCAAACATGATCTTAAAGGGCATCAACCATCTTTTCTAGCATCGTTGCTAGGGAGGCATCATGTCACTAGTCACTACATTAGATTTTTGTTAAGATCATTATTTTTGTTTTTGTTTCAGTTTTTGTTCTTGTTTTCTAGTTGTGTTACCGAGAACTCCAAAAAACTATGGCTCAAAACTTTAGAGGTTTTGCTACTCCAAATGAGAATTTTATGTGCACACCAATTGCGCAACCTAATGTTGGCACTAAGCAATATAAAATTTAGCCCTACTTATAACAATGGTTTAACAAGACCAATTTAGAGGCTCTGCTTTAGAGGATGCCGGTATGCAACTATAAAAATTTTCCGAGTTGTGTAATATGACACACATTTCCTTTCTCCTTGAGAGGGAAAGAAAAAGAATGGCTTCTAGCTTTGCCTATGCTTCTAGCTTTGCCTATGGGAAGTATAACTTCATGGACTTCTTGCTATAATAGACTTATATGTAAGTTTTGTCCCTCTACAAAAATTATACAACTTTGTTCTCAAATCATAGGTTTTGGACAGAGCGTCTCTATTGCGTCGTTGGTACAATGCCTGGGGCGCACACACCTATACCATTCCTTCGTCCGTCGAAGCAGGAAGGTCAGCTTTATATGTGCTTATGTAGACCCTTGTCCCGTTGGTGCATGGATATTGCGCTTTCCTCGGCAGTGTCATCGAGGTCCTTCATCAAGTTGTTGTAGCTAGGCAATGTGATATGTCTCAAACGTATCTATAATATTTGATTGTTTCCTGCTATTATATTATCACTTTTATATATTTTTATAGCATACCATATTGGACTAACCTATTAATCTAGTGCCCAGTGCCCGTTCAAGTTTTCTGCATGTTTTTGGTTTCGCGAAAAATCTTTATCTAGGAATGCCAAAGTACAGTGCCAATTTAACACAAATTTTCGAGCAACTAAAGACTGAATAAGCTTTGAGAAGCAAGGAGAGGATACACAGGGGCCCCACATGGCTAGGTGGCGCTCCAGGCCCTAGGGCATGCCACCAAGGCATGTGGGGAACACCTGCACCGCCTTTCGACCATACCACCACCATAAAATCCTATAAATACCCAAACCCTTTGTTATATTTTTAGAAGAATTTTTTCGCCGCCGCAAGTTCCTATTTTGCGAATATCCAACTTGGGGGCATGTTCCGGAGTTCTGGCTATTGAGAATATGCCCTACAGGCAATAATATTGTATTATTATTATATTTCTGTTTTCATAATTAAGAGTGTATATTTCATGCTATAACTGCTGTGATTCTGGAATATGCGACTCAGTGGAAAACTCATATGCACGTGTTGAATGATAAACAGTAAAATACAGATTCCTAGTCTTGCCTCTGAGAGTGGCTCAAGTGATGATCATGTTTTCTGGATCTCAGGATATCATTAATTGTAAGGATAGTCCTGAAACAACATTAAGAGTATGACGTTAGAAGAACAATCATATTGAATCAACCCAATCTTGTTTGTTATACTTTCAATAATATCATCTGTAATCAATTGTTATAACATAGAGTGTTAGCATGTGTTTTAGTTCCTCATACCATGAGAGCATCATAGTACTTCCTACCGTACGGTGGACTTTGGGGTTGCTCAAACGTCATCAGTAACACGGTGATCATAACGATAACTTACGGTTCACCAGAAAGTTTGACAAGGGACTAGATAGCTCAAGAGTGGGATTTGCTCCTCCAACGATGGAGATATATTCTTAGGGACCTCTCGGTGTGACAGCATCCATCATCGTCTGGCCGAGACATAGATGACCACATCACGGGGATGCCAAAACACTTCAATGAGAAAGAAGAACAATACTGGCGACGAGATCAATGGTATAGTGAGCATGCGCATGACTCAGGAGGATAACATTGCACCCCGGATGTTGTAAAGTGTCATGAAGCAAAGGTAACATCACATGATAACCAAAGGTTCACTTGAGTGCCATTTGTGTAATCATTGGGATCAATATGGACATCCACGGTTCCGCTATTGGTCATTGAACGAAGGGGTTTCCTTCATGTCTATCATTTACCGAACCTACGGGGTCACAAGCTAAAGGTAATCACAATCTTCTTAGTGCTAGTAGGACAAGATTGTCGAGGATATATTTGTGAATTTTTTTTCATTAATATTCAGAATAGTTCCGAGAGGAACCGGAAGCGTTTCGGGGTCACCGGAAGGGTTTCAGAGTTTATCGGGCAATACCGGGCATTACCGATAATTAATATATAGGTGGGAAATGTTTTCGGTGATGTTAAGTTATATATAAAAGGGTCTAGTAATTATTAGAAGGCTTTTATATTAAATCAAATATCAACACGCCTTAAAAGGCCAAGAGGAGGAAGGCAACTTGGGCCACAAGGGCCCAAGTGGAGTTGGCACCCCCTTTCCTTGTGTGTGTGGGGGGGACTAGTGGGGGAGGAGTCCAACTCCTCCCCATTGGCCGGCACACCAAGGAGGGCCTTTCCCTCCTTGGTGGCAGCCCTCGTCTTCCCCTCTAACCTATGTTGTGCCCAATTGAACACACAAGTTTTGGAGCCTCCTCTAGTTCATATAGTTCTAGTCTAATTGGTCCTAGTTGACTAATTAAAGCTAGACCTAGTTCCTCTAATCCCCATAATTAGAAGCCTAGTATGGTTCTAATCTCCTCCCTCTAATTCTGCGACAACGATTAGCTCCAAACGGTGAAGCGCTGCGGGATTATGAAGACCGTACGCTTGCAACCAAGTAGAGACGGTTGCCACGGCAGCAAAATATTGGCCGTCACGACACTTCAATAGAAGATTGAAGACTCTCAAGGAGATTCCCCGCACCTAGGGCTATACCATATCATGCTTTTATGAATTGCCTGAGATGTTTATCCCTTTATTGTTTGCACCCTTTGATTGCGCAGTAGTCAATTATTAGGGTGATCTCTCACAGAAAATATCAAGTTAAAAGGTGCTCTTCCCAGTGTTGCAACCGTCTATAACATGTAACTTTTTGGAGTGGGTCATGTCCACATGAGCACAAATGGATTGAGACGTGTAAGGCAGGGATGGTCAAACCATGTATGCAGATAGCACTCGGTTGTCTTGAAGTTCTGGCAGAATCGTTTTGAGCTCGAAGCATGAATCATCTAAAGATGAACAAGAGTCATATTGAGATATGATCGGCAAAGATTGCCTACTGGTCGAAGTTCACGTCATCAGTGATGTCCACATCAATGGTTGTGAATCAGATCAGGGTCTCGAATCACTTAAAATCAATTATGAGAGATATTGATTTCAGTAGGAGCACAATTATGTATCAATTAAGTTTAATCACTAGTGCAAATTAATTATGAACAATGTCTATGTGTAGTTTGCATTATAGTTGTAGAATTATGGCTCACGGTTCCACTTTTGTTGCTGAAATTGAATGACTATTATTTAACTAGCTGAATATTTACGATTGGTAAACATAATGAGAGGATCGTCCTCTAAGAGTGCCAAGAATGATTTTTTCCTACTTCATACTTGCAATACTCTTTTGCTAATGCTATGGATGATGAGACTTACGTCTTCCGATCCAAAAGGCTCAGAATTACATTACAATCTACTTGCTTCCGAGAAACCCAAACTTCAATATGTTTCGAATAGTTATGTGATATTCTTGGAACTGAAAATTGTTTTTAGAAACAAACAAAGGATAAAGGATATATGATATCTATAGAAGTGTTTGCAAGTTCTAGTGAAGCGTTCAACTATGTTTGAGATTAAAATGTGTAAGATCCGGAAGAACACCAGTCATGAGTTGACGATGAGAACTTAAAGACAAAGGACAAAACCAAAGGATGTAATGAGACTTACATGCCTAGGGAAGTCCGGGGGTCATGCCACTCTTAAAAGGTTAGATGATTCTTATCTTGAGTGGGAGAAATATTGAAAGTAAAACTATAAGAAGTTTAGAGGCGGAAAGGAAAGACGACTGGAATGTCCAGCTCAGGTATGAATGTCATACAAGTTATAGGATGTAGAGAAAGTCGGTCAAATAAAGTGTGATTCTTGAAAATTATGATTAAATTGTTAAACACTAAATTCTTCGGGAATTGTGGTTAAAAGTTGATCACAAGGATACCAACTCGATTGCATATTGTTGTGAATCAATACAAGAACTACTATGGCCTAATGACCAACAAAATAATGAGGTTAAAATATGTGTTGAAAATTTTGTAAAAGTTATGATACTTTTTCATCAACATATTACCTCTAAAGTTATTGTCATAATTAATTTTAGAGTTTTATACACTCTAGCCCACTACATAGAAGTTGCAAGGAGGTTGTTCATAAGAGAGCAATAGTTGTTCAATGTAATGAACAAAAAGGCCATACTCCTATTATGAATAGGATGTAAGTTATGAATTTTGATGATAGAACTAAACATCCATAGCACTAACGCTAAATGTTGCAAGACTAGAAGAATACCACATATGTGTGGCACTGCATTTAGTCACACTGGAGAAACCCGCATGGAGAAATTCCATAGTGATGGATTTTGGAGTCATATTATTATGAATCATCTGACACTTGCAATTTTCATCCAAATAGTGAAGTTAACTAAAATACCGTTCACAGGCCATAAAGAACGAGCAACATAATAATTGGAAATGTGCACATTGATGTTTGTAGTCCAACAAGTGTTGTTGCAAGCAGTGGATTTATCTATCTTCAAGGCTGACTCAAGTAGATTTTTATATTTACTAATTGAGACATCAATCCGGAATTTTTCAAATGTTTCAAAAGATCTGCAGAATGAAGTAGAATTTATTGTAACAAGAAAATTATGTTTCTACAATTGGATTGCAGAAAATAATATTTGAGTTACAAATTTAGCGAATGTCTGATGAGTGAGAAAAATATTTTATAGCTTGCACCTCCTAGAAACATTAATAAGAGTAGAGTATTTTGAGTATATGTAATCAAGCTATGTATGACATGGTGAACAAAGATAACATTAATTATTCTGCCAATATACTTTTAAATGTGATGCTTTAGAGACTATGGCTTTTACACTGAAAAAAGCGCCATCAAATTCGTTGAAATAAATGTTACTTTGTAGGTTATCCCAAATGGTTGGGCATTCCTCTATCATCACGCCAAGGCAAAGTGTGTTTAGCCAAAGAGAGCGGAAATTTTGAAGAAATTGTTTTTTACAAAAGAGTGAGTGGGACGATAGTGCAAATCGACAAGATTGCAAAATCTTCGTGATCAGGTCAAACAAAAGAAATGCTAGAAGTGGTTCTAGAATTTCCTACAGCGACTGATACGAAAAGCCTCTACATGAGATATAGAGACTTCAGTCGAACTTGCAGCTAAACCATATAGGTTGAGGGAATTCATACAAACCTTCATGGTGCAGAAACGAAATATTGGTGAACATATAGTGAACCTACAATTTACAAGAGAAGCGTTGACGGGCCCTGACTCTGGAATTGGCTATATGCCAAAATAATTCAAAATAGTATCCATACACATAATTAGAGTTTAGAACTTGATGGACCCTCTGAAAGACTTAAAGTCTAAAGTATAATGATGGATCAATAGATTGACAAAGATAAAAACATTTTATAATACATGACTTGTTGCAAATAGCTTATGACAAGATTAAGGAACTGATTATGATGAGATTGCCTCATCATAATAATACTTAAGTCAGTTTGGATTAAACTAGCAATTACTAAATATTTTTAGTTATGAGATAAAAAAGATGGAAGTCAAAATGATTCCCATGATATGGAAATAGAATCAAGGTTGTATATTTGATATAGTCTAAGCTAATTTTATCGACCCAAAGGATGCTAGTAAATGTGCAAACTTTAAGAGATCCAATAATGATATGAAGCAAGCATAGTGGAGTTGGAATCTTTGTTTTGATGAATTGATCAAATAATATGATTTCATCAATAGAAGCAAAGATGTTTGTATTTACAAGAAAGTAAGTCGGAGCATGATCATATTTCTAAACACTATGTGTGCATGACACATTGTTGATTGGAAATTATATAAATTTCTTGACACAGATTAAGACTTTACTAAAACTAGCTTTTCAGTAAAGTATATTGGCAATATAGTCCTTGTATTAGGCATTATAATCTATGGAGATAGTAGTGTCTAATCAAGGCTTAGCCAAAATACATATTGACAAAGTAATAAAGAAGTTTAGTATGAAAGATGTCAAGAAGAGTTTCTTGTCATAGTCACATGGAAGGAGTTCACTACTGCAGGATGCTGCTAACGCGACACTACGATTAGAGACCCTTCAACGAAACTGTGTGCGATGCCATAATTGCAAACGGTGGTGTAAAAACCCGTCAAAAAAGGTGCTAAATATTTGCGATGGAGGATGCATCAAACACGGTTCAGATTTAAGTTGCGTGTGTGATGCAGGGCATATGATTCAGTCCACTTAACTGTTTGCGATGAGGAGGAACAAAAGAAATGGGCAGCCAGATGAAGGTGTGTGTGATATACAGCATATGGTTCACTCAGATGAACTATTTGTGATTAGGCATAACAAAAGAAACGGTCTGCCAGATTCAAGGTGTGTGCGATATACGGCATGCGATTCACACTGATGAACTGTTTGTGTTGAGACAAGAGAACAGAAACGGTTCAATATAACAAGATGTGTGTGATACACGGCAAACAGGTCTGTAATCAGAAATGTGTACGAAGATCAATAATAACACAGACGGTTGCTGCTAATAAGATGTGTGTGTTGTGCGATGGGATTGCATGCAGAACAACAACATTATATACACACTTATAAGGACATGGTTGCATAACCAAATTAAACATCCACTTACATAGGTGGCTACTACAACCATGGCATCTGCACACACCAAAGTAAACTATTACATGCATAATTACATAGGTGGATATTACACACATGACATTTCCACACACCAATAAAGTAAACTATATATTACATGCATGATTAACTAGCATAAACGATCATCTAATCATCATTTACTTCTTGTGACGCTTGCTCTGCTTGTGTCTCGATCCGGGATCGTCGATTTGGGTAACGAGGCACTTTCTCATGTCAACGATCTGCCTGTGCATCTCGTAGCATGTGTACACGCTCTTGGCCGCGAACCTGGGGTGAGGTTCACCCAGTTGCCGCATCCAGGCCTTGTGTCAGGATATGGGACTTGTTCTCTGGGCATCCTGCTTCATCTTTTCGAAGTAGGGGTCGATGATGGCCGAGGCGAGTTCGACCAGGGAGTCCTGCTTCGTGCTGCCCCAGACCCTGTAGTGGTCACGGATTTCGACAAGGTTCTTGTAGGCCAAACCCGTAACACTGAGCGCTTTTACATCGTCTTTGGTATCCACCATGGCAAACTTGTAGTCGATGCTGTTGACAAACATGTCGAAACGGTCACAAGGCTCTGTGGCCATGCAGTAGTGGTAGATGAGGACATGATGGCGCACGCACAACTGGGCAACGGCAACCTTCTGATCTATGCCGGGACGACCGGCGGTGTACTGGAGGTCGATGCCGACCACCTTGTACTTGTCTCCAGCAAGCAACTGCTCAACGCTGTTGATGTAGTCGTCCACCACGGCTGGGTTGATGGTGTACACCATCGAGAGATATGTCTCCCTCATGTGGGTCTCCAGTCTATGCTCGCCGAACCCCATTGGAGCGCCGCCGGACATCCCCTCTCTATGTGTCGTCGTGGGTGTGCTTGTTGTGTTGTGGGGCACGATTGAAAGGTTGAAGAGACTAAGGTTATAATAGCCACGAGAATTAAAGGGGAAGCCGGACAGCCAGGAATATCGGCAGGACCTGATGGCAGTTCTAATTTGCAGCGCGTAACTCCATCGTGTCGCACGTAACTGTATCGCGTGGCAACGCGCGTGACGCAACCGCATGCATATGGGGGCGCCGACATGATCCTATGCACGCCCAACCGCTGGCAGAGCGCTCGCGGAGGGACGCGAGCAGAGCGCTCCGCGGTCGCCTCAACAGCGTGCTCCGGCGCCTAATGGCGGGATAGATCTTCATTCAAGCCAATCAACATGTGTTCAAAAAACAAAAATTATCAAAAAGTAACGAGATAGACACTGGCAGCACAACTTATAAATTCACGGATGGAGTACTAGTTACAGTGATGCATATAATTAGTCAAGAAGAAAGATGCATCCATCAACGTACGACCTCCTCCTCCTCAACTCAGTGCATCGGGCCACCGACCGGCGGCTAAGGAGCGGCGGCGTTTGTGGCGAGGTCAAGGTGCTTCTCAACAATGGCATCCAAGGATTCCAGTCGGTTGAAGAAGCCCAGCGTCGTAGCATCCTCACTGGCCTTGTAGATACCTATGTAAATGATTCGCTCGTACACATGGATGTGTAGGTCGGCGGTTTCTTGCAGGACGAGGCGCCTCATGGCGAGCGCGACCTCCAGGTGGACATTCTTCGTGGCGTTGGTGGGCAGTCACAGGGCCACCAGTGCTTGAAAGAGGTTCCGACCATGGAGCCCGATTAGGGTGGCAGGCAATGAGGAGCCCGGGTGCGCGGGCTAGAGGAGTACGGCAATGTCGTCCGTGAGCTTATTGACGAAGGTGAACCTATTGGTGGTGCGAACGATCATCTGGTCGTACTGAGAGTCATAGCTGGCGTCAACACCGTGTGGAGACGATCCACGGTGCCATGCCGCAGGCCGGCATCGTGGACCATTTGGCACAGCCGCTGGCCGCTCGCATGCATCGCCGCCATGAGTCTGGAGTGAGCACTTTTGCGCTTATTAGTGTAGGTGCTTAGGAAAATGCTTAGGTGCGTACAATGTGGTATATGATTTGGAATGGAGGGGCGCCTTTATATGAGTGCAAACTGCGTTGCATTCACATCGCGCTGCCTCTTTTCCCGGTCATCCTCCCATTACTTCCCTCATGCATTCACACGATGCTAATTGAAGGAGGATGCATCATTGGCCGTTCAACATTTCAGAAACCGCTACCCTCTCCCTTGTTTGCATTAAAGCTGTATTGAGAACTGAGCTGCCCACTGTCAAATCAAATAGTACTGCGCCGCCCGCTGCACGCCGGGCTGAACACGCCTCCTCGCCTCCATCTATTCTTAATTATTGAATTTTAGTTACAAAAATTAGATACTGCTTGTGATTTTTAGCTTCATATTTTGACAAATCGCAGTGTTACAAGGTTGGCAAATGGCAATGTTACTAGATCAACAAATGTCAATCTTTCTAGTTTGACAAATGGCAACATACCCAATATATGACAGATGCAAATTGCACCAAATTGTTTGTAAGTGGTTCACACGGGTCATCCAAAAGAACCGTTTGTGTTCAAGAGATGCACAAATCCTGCTCTCACTTTGCATACAGGTGTTCTATCTAAAACGTTTGCGATCAAGAGCCATTAAAACCAAGACACGTGGCGTCACGTGAATGGTTAACTGAATGCACATGGTTTGAATTATACAAACATTTGAGATATTAAAGTGGCAGCTATTTTTTTCAAAATGCCTTTGTTGGCTGTCATTATTCGAGTGCGCCTTCTCTCAAAATGGACACGAAAAATACCACAGCATGTCGGGTGCCCTTCCATGATAGCATGCCAAGTTTCATGAATTTCAGACGAGTTTTAGATTTACTAGAATTAAAAAACCAGACATCTCAATGTTTTGCCGGCAATCAACGGTGCCCTGGTGTTTGAAATTCATTCACATTTCTTGCATGGGACCTAAGCATGCACCCAAGGAGACAGATTTGATTTTTCAACCAATTTATATGCACTCGAGCATGCGCATGTAGTTCAAATTTGAATTATGCACATAAATGCATTGAAAACTCACTTAATGCATAAAAATGTCCAAACGAACCCTCAAAAATCACAAAAGTTCACACAACACTCATGTTGTTCTATGTTAACATGAGAAAAAAATTGAAAGCAATAAGAGGCAATGGATATCGTTTCGTCCCCAAAGGTGGGACGTTCCCTATCGAAAACCATCATGCTTGTTGTGAGAAGCTCCGGTTTGTGAGAAGCATAGACCCAAACTGGCCTCAAATGGGACAAAATTTGCAACACGGCATGTTGATGCCGCTCCATGATAGCACGCCAAGTTTCATGAATTTCAGACGAGTTTTGGATTTACTAGAATTTAAAAACCAGGCATCTCAATGATTTGCCGGCAATCAACGGTGCACTGGTGTTTGAAATTCATTCCCATTTCTTGCATGGGACCTAAGCATGCACCCAAGGAGACAGATTTGATTTTTCAACCAATTTATATGCACTGGAGCATGCGCATGTAGTTCAAATTTGAATTATGCACATAAATGCATTGAAAACTCATTTGATGCATAAAAAAGTCCAGATGAACCCCGAAAAATCACTAAAATTAACACCTGTTGTTCAATGTTGACATGAGAAGAAAAAATTGAAAGCAATAAGAGGCAATGGATATCGTTTCGTCCCCAAAGGTGGGACGTTCTCTATCGAAAATGATCATGCTTGTTGTGAGAAGCTCCGGTTTGTGAGAAGCATATACTCAAACCCGCCCCAAATGGGACAAAAAATTTACCATGGCATGTTGATTCCGCTCCATGGTAGCATGCCAAGTTTCATGAATTTCAGACGGGTTTTGGATTTACCAGAATTTAAAAACCAGGCATCTCAATGTTTTGCCGGCAATCAACGGTGCCATGGTGTTTGAAATTCATTCCCATTTCTTGCATGGGACCTAAGCATGCACCCAAGGACACAGATTTGTTTTTTCAACCAGTTTGTATGCACTAGAGCATGCGCATGTAGTTCAAATTTGAATTATGCACATAAATGCATTGAAAACTCATTTAATGCATAAAAATGTCCAAACGAACCCCGAAAAATCACAAAAATTCACACAACACTCCTGTTGTTCTATGTTGATACGAGAAAAAAATTGAAAGCAATAAGAGGCAATGGATATTGTTTTGTCCCCAAAGGTGGGACGTTCCCTACCGAAAACCATCATGCTTGTTGTGAGAAAGCTCCGGTTTGTGAGAAGCATATACCCAAACCTGCCCGAAATGGGACAAAAATTTTACCACGACATGTTGATGCCGCTCTATGATAGCATGCCAAGTTTCATTAATTTCAGACGGGTTTTGGATTTACTAGAATTTAAAAACTAGGCATCTCAATGTTTTGCCGGCAATCAACGGTGCCATGGTGTTTGAAATTCATTCCCATTTCTTGCATGGGACCTAAGCATGCACCCAAGGACACATATTTGATTTTTCAACCAGTTTATATGCACTGGAGCATGCGTATGTAGTTCAAATTTGAATTATGCACATAAATGCATTGAAAACTCACTTAATGCGTAAAAATGTCCAAACGAACCCCGAAAAATCACAAAAAATCACACAACACTCCTGTTGTTCTATGTTGACACGAGAAATTTTTTTGAAAGCAATAAGAGGCAATGGATATCGTTTCGTCCCCAAAGGTGGGACGTTCCCTACCGAAAACCATCATGCTTGTTGTGAGAAGCTCCGGTTTGTGAGAAGCATATACCCAAACCTTCCCCAAATGGGACAAAAAATTTACCACGACATGTTGATGCCGCTCCATGATAGCATGCCAAGTTTCATGAATTTTAGACGGGTTTTGGATTTACTAGAATTTAAAAACCAGGCATCTCAATGTTTTGCCGGCAATCAATAGTGCCATGGTGTTTGAAATTCATTCACATTTCTTGCATGGGACCTAAGCATGCACCCAAGGACACAGATTTGATTTTTCAACCAGTTTATATGCACTGGAGCATGCACATGTAGTTCAAATTTGAATTATGCACATAAATGCATTGAAAACTCACTTAATGCATAAAAATGTCCACACTAACCCCGAAAAATCACAAAAATTCACACAACACTCATGTTGTTCTATGTTGACATGAGAAAAAAAATTGAAAGCAATAAGAGGAAATGGATATCGTTTCGTCCCCAAAGGTGGGACATTCCCTACCGAAAACCATCATGCTTGTTGTGAGAAGCTCCGGTTTGTGAGAAGCATATACCTAAACCTGCCCCAAATGGGACAAAAATTTTACCACGGCATGTTGATGCCGCTCCATGATAGCATGCCAAGTTTCATGAATTTCAGACGAGTTTTGGATTTACTAGAATTTAAAAACCAGGCATCTCAATGTTTTGTCGGCAATCAACGGTGCCATGGTGTTTGAAATTCATTCCCATTTCTTGCATGGGACCTAAGCATGTACCCAAGGACAAAGGTTTGATTTTTCAAAGAATTTATATGCACTGGAGCATGTGCATGTAGTTCCAATTTGAATTATGCACATAAATGCATTGAAAACTCACTTAATGCATAAAAATGTCCAAGCGAACCCTGAATAATTCCAATTCTTTTATGATCACTGCAGATAAAAGGTCTAGCAATTGAAACAGCGTCCATGGCCACTGTGACCCCATTATGTAATTCAAATCAAGACGAAAAATCAAGTAGATCCCACACAGTTTATTATAACCGACTGTGTGAGATGCAGCACAAAATATCTTCGGACCATGTCAGAATAAGGGACCGTGTCTCATGACACTTTGCGCGCCAATTTTTTGGCTGAAGCGATTCCAAATTTTCGGCTTCTGCGGAAATATCTACCTCCCCGCCCCTCCCCCTTACGAAAAGCCACATTTCCCCTATTTTCGACTTCCTTTCCAAGTTGAAACCTTCACTCCTTGCTTGCAGCGCCACCGCCTCCTCGCCGGCGACCCTCCTTCACGTTGCTCGGCCTCACCTATCCAGGCAGGCAATCCACACCTGACCCCCATCCCCCTCCTCCTTCCACATCCCACATGCCCCGCCCGTCGGCGCGAGCGCGACACCTTCCACCCAAATCACCGACCCCTCCACCAATTAAGCGCCATCTGAGGCCATGGTGCACGCAGTATAGCCAGGACCTCAAGGAGCATTTGGCAGCAGAGAAGCAAATCGCGGTTGCACGCACGGATGAGGTCGCGATGGCTGCCATTCGTGTCGACCCCCAGATCTTGGAGGAGCACCTCACCGTCGAGGCCACCGTTGACACCTCGCGCACCGACGCCGCGTCGCGGTTGGCTGCTTTAAATGATAGTTCGTGGCGTTTTCTCGAGGCCACCGTTGGTTCCTTCGACGAAGACTACGATGTGTTTTCTCATCATGCACGTGCTTACCTCATCTCGAGAGCTAGCAGGTTGGTGCCCGGAGCAGATCAGGCAACTCACCACTACAACGAGGGCACCCATGATGCGGAGGCATCGCCCTCTTCCATGTCCAAGGAGCCAATCGTCATCGATATCTCCGACAATGAGGAGTAGCTTGTCTTATTAGCTCACTATAAGGACCCATGTTCAGTTTGCTAGCTACTGCCTTTCCTTAACAAATTCTAGTGAATTGTGCTATCTAGTTTTACCATTCAATCTTCTGCTATAGTGTATATGTTATATATGTCGTGCAATGTGGTGTTCACTTAACTGCTTGGTTCAATTCTACAAATGTGATGTTCAATTCTTCAGGGTGCAATATTTCCAAGTTGTTAAGCATGCTTAGTTTGGTTAACTATCTGATCTTCTATTAGGAGTATGTTATATTCTTCAATTGGTGTTTATTTAACTGCTTGGTTCATTTGTTGTGGCTTGGTTCACTTGTTGTGGTGTTTAGTTAACTGCTTGGTTCAATTCTGCAATGCGATGTTCAATTGTTGTGGTTGCATTCTCTTATTGTATACCATGTGAGGAATAAATCGAATTTGGTTGTACTAAATACATGAGAAACAAATACAGTTGTTATATTTCCAAGTTGTTAAGCATGTTTGATTTGGTTAACTGTCTGATCTTCTATTAGGAGTATGTTATATTGTGCAATGTGGTGCTCAGTTAACATTTGGTTCATTTGATGTGGTGTTTAGTTAACTGCTTGGTTCAATTCTGCAATGCGATGTTCAATTGATGTGGCTGCATTCTGTTATTGTATACCATGTGAGGAATAAATAGAATTGGGCTCCACTTAATACATGAGAAACATATACAAGTGCTATATTTCCTAGTTCTTAATCATGCTTGGTTTGGATAAATGGGTTTTCCATGTGGCTTGAATTAATCTGATGAATCCGCAATGTGCTTATTTATCATCAACATATTTTACTAATAGCATGCGAACCCTTACTTAACCTGATTACTAACTACCTTATATGTGTTGTAGGGAAACAATGGGAAGCACTGAGGTTGACAGGATGGTACTAACTATTATACCTTGCCTTTTTGTATTCCTTTGCCCCATTTCCAATATAGAGAAGATATTTATGCACATCCTTGTTTTCAGGCTTCACTGATGATTACCTCTCAAACCACCTTTGTGGTCAGGAGGCGAGGAAAGTTTTCATACAACACCCACAGTTCAATATTGAAGTGTTCCTGAAGAGGTCGAAGGATGGACGGTCAATCATCCACAGGCACTGGCCTAAAGTTGCAAAGACCTTCAACATGAATGAAGGCTCAATATTCACCTTCCGCTTCAGCAGTTTTCCAAATGAGATGCATCTCTCTATGTATCGTCTATGATGCTAATTTCGAAAGGTTCTAGATGTTGCAGGTGAAACTTGCTGCTGGTGCAATTGTGTAATGGGGTAGCTGAGTGCTGAAGCTATATCATGTTGTACTCCGATGTATTTCAATTATGAAATCCTGCTTCCTTAATATGGAAATGGAATATATTATGTGCTTAATATGAATGTAAATTAGATTAGTAAATGGATTATCAATAATAGGGCAATTAGCCCGCTAATTGGCCAATTAGCTTGCTAATTGGGTTTTCCTATTGCAAACAGTTAATGAGAAAACACCGTGGGCGATGACCTCAGGCAACCACAGTTTCTAGGAATAAACCGTGTTGGATCAATGAACAATCACACACGACATTCTTTTTAAAACTGTTTGCGTTACGCCACCTTGCGCAAACATTTTCCTTGTAGTGACTGTGTGGGATGTATATACGAACGGAAACGTTTAGCGGGGACTGACTGTGTGGGATGTACTTGCGACCGGAAACAATTTCGTCATATAATTGTATTTTTTAGCATTACTGTACATATTTCCATGTTTGAGCGCTCGCCGGTCGCACACGACCTCTTTTTGCCGAGCATGTGTGCCAGGAGGGCATATCCCCAATGGTTTCTGGGTCGTGTGGGAAGGACCCCCCTATCGCCCACACTCACTTGGCGACGGTTCCCAATTCCATCGCGGAAAGGGGTTAAAAACCGTTTCTTTAGGACCGACGCGCACCAGTGGTTCTTAGCAAGAATCGGCATCTTGAAATACCGATGAGTGAAATACATGATTTCAATCACACTTGTGTTAATTCCATGGTATGTAAATAACCAGATATGTCCCGATACTCCAAGTAAGTTGTGAGTAAAGTTATCAGAACGGTCAAATTGTTGATCATAGGACAACAATGAAGATATCGTTAAGTATTGATGACATGTTTCTCGCATATGGAGAAAATGAAGAGATTGCTGTAAGGAGTTACATTAATACATGCTTGATGTAAGTAGTACATCAACAAAACTTTATTTGATGCTCCAAGCGAATTTCGATATCAATTAAATGATTTATGGTGGCACAGTAAGTTGGAGTTGGTCTAAGAGAGTTAATGTGGTGAATTCTATAACAAAAGGCTAAGTATATTGTCGCTTTAGAAGCAACAATAGAGGGTAATGAATCAAAGGTCATTTATGAACTTAGTATGGTTTCTACATGATTTTGCAAATACAACACTGTTCTCAATAGTGGTTCTACGACTCTTTCTAAGGAGCCAAAAGTCCAGCCAGTGATTCAATATATACTAAGCTTGTTTCACATAAATTATGAAGTCATGTGAAAGCATGACACATGTATTGCAATGCAAATCATACACACAGATATGGAGATTCTCATATTCGACAGAACGAAGTCTATACCACAAGCAAAGCATGGACCGACACCGGAATGCCATTAGTGTAAAAGTTAAAAGTGCTAACTAGATTACTGACTCTAGTGCAAGTGGGAGACTGTTGGAAATATGCCCTAGAGGCAATAATATTGTATTATTATATTTCCATATTCATAATTAAGTGTTTATATTTCATGCTATAACTGCTATGATTCTGGAATATGTGATTCGGTGGAAAATTCATATGCACATGTGAAATGATAAACAGATAAAGTAAAGGTTCCTAGTCTCGCCTCTAAGACTAGCTCAAGTGTTGTTGGTGATCATGTTTTTGGATCATAAGATATCGTTAAGTGTAACGATAGTCCTAAAACAACATTAAGATTATGACATTGGAAGAACGATCATATTGAATCGACCCAAACTTGTTTGTTATGAATTGAGATAATATCATTTGTCTTTAATTGTAATAACACTGAGTGTTATCGAGTGATTTCTCCTTATACCATGAGAGTATCGTGCTCACTTCTTACCATGCGGTGGGCTTTGGGGTTGCTCAAATGTCACTTGTAACATGGTGATCATAACGACAACTTACAGGTTCATCGGTAAGTTTGAGAAGAGGCCGGATAGATTGCCAGTGGGATTTGCTCCTTCGACAATGGAGAGATATTCTTAGGGCCCTCTCGGTGTGACGGCATCAATCATCGTTTGGCCTGACACATGTGACTTCGTCACGGGGATGCCGGAACACAATAACAAAAAGGAAGAACAAAACCAGTAACGAGGATTTCGGTATAGTGGGCATGGTGATGACTCAGGAGGATACCGATCCATCCCAGCTTTTGTGAAGTATCACGAAGCAAAGGGAACATCACATTATAACCAAAGGTTCACTCGAATATCATTCGTGTGCTCATAGGGATCGATATGGACGTCCACGGTCCCGCTGTCGGTCATTGAACGAACAGTTTTGTTCATGTCTATGAGTTACCGAACCTATGGGGTCACAAGCTTAAGGCAATAACGGTCTGCTAATTGTTAATAGGGAGGGAGTCATGAGAATATATTCGTGGAATTATTTCATGAATATTCAGAATAGTCCAAGAGGATCCAGAAGCGTTTTGGGGTCATCTAAAGGGTTTCAGTGAGTATCGGGTAATATCGGATATTACCAATAAATTATATATAGGTGGAAAATGTTTTTGTCGATGTTAATATATATATATAGTGGTCTAAAAAGTATTTAGAATATTTTATATTTAATTTAAATATCAACAGGGCTAAAAAGGCCAAGTGGTGGAAGGCAACTTGGGCCAAAGAGGCCCAAGTGGGAAAGTGCCTATCGTTGCCCTATATCTTCTTGCTCTCATACATATGATTGCAAGTGTGCCAATCTTCTTTATCTCTTTTGTTGCAAGCGGTGTTTTGACTATAAAATATAGGTGGAGTGTTGATCCTAGTGTGTGTGATTTGCATTCCAAAGTCATATATAATTAGTGCACACATCTAGGGGGTCCCGTCTATATTTTGTAGATAGTTGGTTTGCATACTATTCCTTGATATCTACTGTGCAAATATCATATTTTCATCAATTCACCAAAAAGGGGAAGATTGTTAGGGCATATATCTCTCTACTTGGTTTTGGTGATTAATGACAATGTGGTTTGCGGACTAACCATGTGCATTGAGCATTTTAGATATTCGTATATTATGGCACAAGACAGTTTTATTCCCCTCGGAGAAGAAAGAGTAAAGACAGGTTTTTCAGCATTGCTTTTTTTTATTTGAGTCATAGAAAATCCATACTATTAAAAGGGAGGCATGGGTTTCAAGGACCTTAAAGTTTTTAACCAAGATCTGCTTGCAAGGCAAGCCTGGCAACTTATTGCATATCCAGATAGTTTGTGCGCGAGAGTACTTAAGGCAAAATATTATCATGGCACTGACCTGCTTGACACGGCGTTTATTCATAATGCATCACCGGGTTGGCAGGGCATCATGCACGGTTTGTAAGGATGTGTGTGGCACATCTGCAATGGAAAAAATGTTCGTGTCTGGAGAGACAATTGGACCCCGAGGGGAAACATGAAAACTAATGTAAACCCAACAAACTCCTGAATACGATGGGTTGCGGATCTCATTGATCAAGAATCTCATTCTTGGAAGGAGGACAACATCAGGCGTATATTTACACAACAAGATGGAAATGATATTTTGAGCATTCGGCTTTCAAACTATGATGAAGATGATTATATTGCATGGCAGCCAGAAAAGAATGGAATTTTCACTGTGCCTAGTGCGTACAACCTAACCATGGATGAGAAGAAATCTGAAATGATTGGATCCAGCCATAATATTTCAGGGGACCGCACTATTTGGGATACTATTTGGGAAAAAAATATGCCCCAAAAAGTGTGTATTTTACTTGGAGATTAGTAACTGAATTCCTTGCGGTTCAAACAAATAGATTTCGACGTATACCAGTACTCACTCCAATTTGTAACGTTTGTGGTGCTGATGAAGAAATGGGCTTTCATGTTGTACAACGATATACATTTGCAATGGCCCTTTAGCATGAACTGAAGGATGTCTGGAACCTGCCCCCTGAACACGAAATAAACTATACAGGAAAGGATTGGGTTCTTGTCCCGCTAGATAAGGTGAGTGAACACCTAAGACAAAAATTTATGCTTTTTGGTGGCATGTTTGGCACCATAGAAATGGCGCAATCTTCGCAAAAGGTAAAGGAAAATTTTCTCATTCTGCAAGATTTTTGCAAAACTACCTTGTAAACCTGCACATGATTGAGAGCGGAAATTCAGAGATCGGTCGTAAAGGGAAAGCCCTGTCTGTGTCAAGACCGGCGGATCTCGGGTAGGGGGTCCCGAACTGTGCGTCTAAGGTCGATGGTAACAGGAGACAGGGGACACGATGTTTACCCAGGTTCGGGCCCTCTCTGTGACGCCCGGATATATAAGCTACAGTGAACCTCTGCTAATGATGCCACGTCACCTCGATTACTGTTCCTAATCTCATGTTAGTTCGAAACTGATTCAAATTCAAATTCAAAATCAACCAAAGAATAAAAGTTTTCAAATTTTAAAACTAAAATGTTCAGAGTGAACCAAATATTGCATAGGTAATTATGGTGGAGAAAGCACACCTTTATAAAATGTTTAAACACTCTAAAATGAATAAAATAGTAACAATAATAATTATTTAAATGCTTCCAAAATGTTAAACAATTTCAAAACTATTTTGTTTCGGTGCTAAGTGGTTTGTGGCTGTGGCTTAGTTTGCAACCTCTATTTTGGTGCCACTGTAGTATTTTACTAAAATGAGAAATAAAAGAAAACAAATAAACAGAAACTATAAAAGAAAATAAGGTTTATAAAAAAAATGGAAAGCCCCAGGCCAACTGGGCCATCCGGCCCAACTCCTCCCTGGCCCAACCGGCCTCCCATATCCCCCACCCCAGGAAACCCTAACCCAACCACCAGCACTCCCCCCCACGCCGTTCCCCCCCTCCCGATCCAATCTGGATCGGGGACGAGACCCCCCACTCGCCCCACCCCGCTCGCTCCCCTCGTTCCTCTCCACCTCGCGCCGCACGCACGCATCGTGCCTGAGGGAAGAGCTCCCCGCGCCCGATCCACCCACCAACCCT
Organism: Triticum urartu; assembly: GCF_003073215.2. NCBI lineage: Eukaryota > Viridiplantae > Streptophyta > Magnoliopsida > Poales > Poaceae > Triticum > Triticum urartu. The sequence continues at coordinate 378,966,901 of NC_053024.1, read as the reverse complement.
CACCGCCCCCTCTCCCCGATCTGGACGCGCCCCCGACCCAGTCGTCATCGCCGGCGCCAGGCGCCGCCTCGCCTGCGCTGCCCCACTGTCGCCGCCCTGCGCCGGACCGACCATCGCCACCGACTGGGACGACCACGCCGGACGTCATCGCCGCTCCTCCCCTGCGTCGCCGCGTCCCCGTCCTCCTCCCCAAAGGCTCCACCGAGCCTCGCCGACCCTCGTCTCTGCAACGTCGGTGAGGCACCGTCCTCCTCCCGCCCGCGTGCTCGAACCCTGGTGCCGCGCACCGCGTGCCCCAGTCTTGCTGCTCTTCCTCCTGCCGCACGCGCTCACCACGCGCTCCGGATGACCCCATACCGCACGCTCACGGCCGCGACCTTCTCCCCGCGCCGCGACTGGACCGGCGCCCCTGCACGCGCCCGTGCGCGCCCACCCGCGCCCACGGGCATCGCTGCCGGACGCCCGCGCCCGAGACGGTGCTCTGCCCGCTCCTGCTCACGGCCTCCTCGCCCCGCTCCCTCGACCATCCCACGCCCCGTGCCCCTGCTGCACGGCTACTGCTGCCTCCTCTACCCACCGCACCCGCCATGCCGCTACCTCCCCAGGTCGCCGTGGCCTCGCCTGTGCTGCTTCCTCGCCGCCCCGGCCGCCTGGCCAGCGCCGTGGCCACCGGCCTCCCCCTACACCGGCCCCCCTGCCGGGTCCGCCCGCATTGGCGTGCGCTCGAACGAACGGGTGCTGGACACCCATTGCGCCCATCCCCACCCCAGCACCCGTTAGCCCGAACCGCTGTGGCCCCTTTGGCCCAATGACACATGGGCCCACGCCCCAGAACTTTATTAAAAAGAAGAAGAAGAAGAACTAAAAATAAATAAATAAAATAATAATTAAAATTAAAATAAATTTAATTGATTAATTAATTAACTAAATTAATTAAGTTAATTAACCTTAATTAATTAATCTAATTAACCTATTAGCTTAATTAAACAGTAATTAGTTTAACTAAACCCTAATTAACCTAACAGAGTATGACAGGTGGGTCCCACTGGAGCCACGCGTCAGTTTGACCCAGTCAACCCCTGTTGACTGCTGATGTCAGCATGACATCATGCTGATGTCATAAATCCATTTTTGAATTAATTAAATAATTAATTAAATTTCAGAAATTAATAAAATATTTAGAAAATCATATCTTTTAATCAGTAACTCGGATTAAATTATTTTCAACATGAAAGTTGCTCAGAACGACGAGACAAACCCGGATACACAGCCCGTTCGTCCGCCACGCATCCCTAGCATAGCAAACACGCAATTTTCCCCCTCCGGTTCATCTGTCCGAAAACGCGAGACACCGGGAATACTTTCCCGGATGTTTCCCCCCTTCGCCGGTATCACATAATACCGCGTTAGGGCATACCTAGCACCGCGTATTGCCACGTCTTGCTTTGTGTTACATTTGATTGCTCTGTTATTTATTGTGTTCCCCCTCCGTTACTTCTTTCCGGTAGACCCTGAGGCCGATGCCGGTACCCCTGTGATCGACTACTTCGACGACCCCTCCTTCTTGTCTGAGCAACCAGGCAAGCCCCCCCCTTGATCACCAGATATCGCCTACTCTCTTCTATACTGCTTGCATTAGAGTAGTGTAGCATGATACTGCTTTCCGTTATTCCTATCCTGATGCATAGCCTGTCCTTGTTACTACTGTTGTTACCTTTACCTGCAATCCTACATGCCTAGTATAGGATGCTAGTGTTCCATCAGTGGCCCTACACTCTTGTCCGTCTGCCATGCTATACTACTGGGTCGTGATCACTTCGGGAGGTGATCACGGGCATATGCTATATACTTTACACTGTTACGTTACCCGTGGTACTGTTCGAAGATGGGGGCTGAAGGGGCAGGTGGTTCCACCCAGGTAGTGGTGGGCCTGGGTTCCCGACGGCCCCCGACTGTTACCTTGTGGCGGAGCGACAGGGCAGGTTGAGACCACCTAGGAGAGAGGTGACCTGGCCCTAGTCGGCGTTCGCGGACACTTAACACGCTTAACGAGATCTGGGTATTTGATCTGAGTCTGGCCATTTGGTCTATACGCACTAACCATCTACGCGGGAGTAGTTATGGGTATCCCGGCGTCGTGGTATCAGCCAAAGCCTTCATGACGTCAGCGACTGAGTGGCGCGCGCCGGATTGGACCGTAAGCCTGCTCTTGTATTAAGGGGGCTAGTTCTGCTTCCGGCCGCGTTCGCAACGTGCAGGTGTGCTATGGGCGATGGGCCCAGACCCCTGTGCGCTTAGGTTTAGACCGGCGTGCTGACCTCTCTGTTGTGCCTAGGTGGGGCTGCGACGTGTTGATCTTCCACGGCCGGGCATGACCCAGGAAAGTGTGTCCGTCCAAATGGGATCAAGCGTGTTGGGGTATGTGGTGCACCCCTGCAGGGAAGTTAATCTATTCGAATAGCCGTGATCTTCGGTAACAGGACGACTTGGAGTTGTACCTTGACCTTATGACAACTAGAACCGGATACTTAATAAAACACACCCTTCCAAGTGCCAGATACAACCGGTGATCGCTCTCTCACAGGGCGACGAGGGGAGGATCAGCGGTTAGGGTTATGCTATGCGATGTTACTTGGAGGACTTCAATCTACTCTCTTCTACATGCTGCAAGATGGAGGCTGCCAGAAGCGTAGTCTTCGACATGATTAGTTATCTCCCTCTTATTCTGGCTTTCTGCAGTTCAGTCCACCGATATGGCCCTTTACACATTTACCCATGCATATGTAGTGTAGCTCCTTGCTTGCGAGTACTTTGGATGAGTGCTCACGGTTGCTTTCTCCCTCTTTTCCCCCTATCCCTTCTACCTGGTTGTCGCAACCAGATGTTGGAGCCCAGGAGCCAGACGCCACCTTCGACGACGACTCCTACTACACCGGAGGTGCCTACTACTACGTGATGCCCGCTGACGACGACCAGGAGTAGTTAGGAGGATCCCAGGCAGGAGGCCTACGCCTCTTTCGATCTGTATCCCAGTTTGTGCTAGCCTTCTTAAGGAAACCTTGTTTAACTTATGTCTGTACTCAGATATTGTTGCTTCCGCTGACTCGTCTATGATCGAGCTCTTGTATTCGAGCCCTCGAGGCCCCTGGCTTGTAATATGATGCTTGTATGACTTATTTTATTTGTAGAGTTGTGTTGTGATATCTTCCCGTGAGTCCTTGATCTTGATCGTACACATTTGCGTGCATGATTAGTATACGGTCAAATCGGGGGCGTCACACTCTCTATGGAGGTAATACCCTATGCCCTGCTTGACTGATATTGATGAATATGAGTATTACAAGAGTTGATCTACCACGAGATCATAATGGCTAAACCCTAGAGATCTAGCTTGTATGGCTAAGGTAATGAATATCTATCTCTTCGGACTAAGTCCTCCGGTTTATATAGACACCGGGAGGATCTAGAGTTACACAAGGTCGGTTACAAAGAAAGGAATCTACATATTTGGTCGCCAAGCTTGCCTTCCACGCCAAGGAGAGTCCCATCCGGACACGAGTGTAGTCTTCGGTCTTCGTGTTCTTCACAGCCCATCAGTCTGGCCCATAGCTAACAGGCCGGACGCCCGAGGACCCCTTAGTCCAGGACTCCCTCAAGCCCTATGATTTAAATGCTAAGATTGGAACAACAGGATAACAAAAAGGGTTGGCAAAAGCCCGACCTATGGTGGGCTAAGGTCAATGCTGACGGAAGTTTCTTGGAGGAGAGTAGCAGTGGTGTGTGGGGAGATGTGGTCCGAGATCATCATGGAAGTATTATTTTGTCCGCCCGGGACTATATCCCGCGATGCAAAGGAGCAGATTTTGCGGAAGCTACTACTTGTCTTGAAGGACTATGAAACGCGATGTCGTGTACTAACCTCCATTTAGTTGTCCATACAGACAACAACTTAGTGGCAAAGGCGCTCGACCCCACATGTGTAGATAGATGGAAATTGGAGTGATTGCGAGGGAATTTCATGCCATCAAGCATGGAAATAAAGAAGTTAAAGTTTGTAAAGTAGACAAAAAGGTCAATAGTTTAGCCCATAGTCTTGCCCAGTTTGGGCGTAGAGAGTTGCGTGGTGTTGTTGTGCAAGAGACAGTGCCAACCCGCGTGTTGAGCGTGGCCTTACAAGATTGTAAAAACAATGTTTCCTCTTTTAATTAATACAACTCTATATTTCAAAAAAAAAAGCAGGGGTCCGCATTGGAAGGTATGGGTGGAATCAACACGTACACAAACCATATGCACCCGCATATCCTTCCCACAACTTTGGAGCATTCTTCCGTTGTTGCATTGGCAGTTTGTCACAGGCCACGCGGTAGTACCGCTGGTATCCACAATAGTACCACTTAGGCGGTACTTTTGCTGATCAGTACCGCGGCTACTGCCGCTTTCGGTTGAGCCTTTTGTTGCTCCCTCATCATTTCGCGTTAATACCGCTTACTACCCACGGTAGTATCGCTTATGCGATACTTCCGCTTGATGTTGAGTCTTCTTTATGCCCTTTGACAATTTGTGGTAGTATTGCTCGCACTAACGGTACTACCACTTCATGCGGTACTTCCACTCTGGTGTCGTGCTAGCTATCACTGGTTCCTTTGTTACCCTGTGACAATTAGCGGTAGTACTGCTGGTCGTAGGCAGTATACCACTCTGGCGAGACTACCGTTCTAGCACTGGTTCAGTACTTGCTGGGCCGCAGAGAAACTACCGTGCTAAGCGGCAGTACTGCTCCCCCGAGCGGTAGTACTGCTTGAGCACGATCAATGCACATAGCGGTTTGATTTGAACCCCCCCCCCCACACACACACTATAAAGGAGGGTCTTCTTCCCCAAGAAGACCCACCTCTTTCCCCCACTACTCCATTGTTGCCCTGAAGCTCAAAGTCGCTCCTTTTCCCTCCCTAGCCATCAAAACTTGTTGATACTCTAAGGTTTGGAGAAGAAGACCTCAATCTACACTTCCACCAAGAGAAATTTGATTCCCCCACAATCCCTTGCGGATCTTGTTACTCTTGGGTGTTTGGACACCCTAGACGGAAGAGCTCACCTCAGAGCCCCATTTTATTGTGCTGAAGCTTCATGGTAGTATTGGGAGCCTCCAATTAAATTGTGGAGCGATCCCCGACCTTGTTTGTAAAGGTTCAATCGTCGCCTTCAAGCGCACCACCAGTGGAATCGTGGCATCTTGCATTTGTGCAAGGGGGTGAGGAAAATATGGTGTCCCTAGTGGCTTATTGGGGAGCATTATGCCTCCACACCGCTGCAACGGGGACGTACCTCCCCCAACAGGGGAACTTCGGTAACACATCCTTGTCTCCATCGACTCCACTTGTAGTGATATCTTACCCTTACTTTATGCAAGCTTATAGTGTGTTTCTATCTTGTGCTTGCACTTGTTGTTGTTGACCTCGTCATATAGGTTGTCCACCTAGTTGCATATCTAGACAACCTAATTTCTCGTTGAGCCTAATTTGATAAAAGAAGTTAAAAAATTGTTAGTCGCCTATTCACACCCCCCCCCTCTAGTCGGCCATATTGATCCTTTTAGTAAGTAAACATCGCTTCATGTATGCAACCAAATAATGTGCAGTAGTATGAGCCCAACCAATGCAGGCAAACCAAATACAAGGCCTAGAATGGGAGTTGTGATGCACGAAATCAGTATGCAAGCAACCAAACAACATGTAGATGTTACTTTTTTGTCTGCATTTGCTCAACCAGACCCAATTGGAACAAATATGCAAAGTGCCCAATAATGAGGGCGCGCCTATGTCTCGCTTATAGCAAGATGTAGGTTGCACTCGCGTCATGCCACTGCCTCAGTTTTTTTCTTCTTCCGTTGCTTCACCCCTTTTTTGGTCTAAACTTCCAATTATTCTAAACATATATATTATAAAAAACACTTTACATAAAAGCATTTTATAAAAATGTTAACCAAACATTTGAAAAATGTTAAATACATTTAGAGAAAATGTTTCTCATGTATATGAAAGATGTATACAAACAATATACAATGTGTACGAAAAATGTTGATCACGTAGTTTTTTAACCAAGCATTTGAAAAAAAATGTTAATTAAGAATTTCAAATATGTTAAATGTGCATAGATTGTTTTGTCATGTATACGGAAAATATAACAAAAACAAAAACAATGTGTATGGAAAAAAAATGTTGATCATGTGTTTAAAAAATGTTACATGTGTATAGAGAAAATGCTTGTATACGAGAAACATATAAAAAAATACAATGTGTATGAAAAATGTTGATCGCGTATTTAAAAAATATATACAAAAGATATACAATGTGTATGAAAAATGTTGATCACGTATTTAAATATGTTAATCAAGAATTTGAAAAATGTAATCAAGTATTTTAAAAAATTAAATGTTTATAGGAAACATATTTGTCATGTATACGAAACTATATAAAAAACAAATACAACGTGTATAAAAATATTGATCATTTTCTAACAGAATGTTAAATGTGTATAAAAAATGTTCCAGGAGTATACCAAAAAATTACATTGTGTGCGAAAAAATGTTTATTACCATTACAAAATATTCGCCGTGTATTTAAAAATGTTAACCATGTATTAAAAATGTTAATCTATATTTACAAAATGTTAAATGCGTATATAAAAATGTATTACATATACACCACAAATTTACAATGTGTATGAAAAATATTAATTTTCAAAAATGTTAATCATATATTCATATATTTCAATAATTTTAAACATATGTATAAAATATGTTTCTAAGGTATATGAAACATGCAAAATGTGTACCGAAAAATGTTGGCATGTGTTAAAAACCCCGATGAAAGTGAAAGAACAAAGAAACCCAAAAAATGAAAAACAAAAACTCAAGAAAACCAATGCGAAAGAATGAAAGCAATGAAAACCAAGAAAAAGGAGAAAAACATAGAAAGCCGATGGAAACCAAGAAAGAGAGAAAACCGAAGATAAATAGAAAAGAAAAAAAATACAAATGAAAATGGAGAAAGAACAAAAACCAAAAAGAAAAAAAGAAAAACAAGTTAAAACTAGGAATATAACAAAAAAACCTTAAAGAAACAAAATAACCAAAAGAAAAAGCAAGTAGAAATGAAAAAGAAAACAAACAGGCAAAGAAAACCAATGAAAAAACAAAAATAAACCGAAAGAAAGAACGAAAAAGAAAGACACTACGCAAAGCAGTGAAAAACAACGCTATTGTACTGAGTCTGCCCAATACTATAGCGATCCGAGGAAGCTTCAGGTGAGGCCAGGTTACATTTATCTATAAGCTAGATAGAACCATGACGCAAAAATGATGTGGGCAACCAAATAAGTACATAGGCTATGGACCTCCTATGTGCTATCATACACTTGCCAAAACTGCTTATATTTTTCCTCCCAAACACCATCGCCACACTCTTTCATGTCGTGACCTACTAAACCCTATATGTGTATCGTCCTATACTGCCTGTTCGGAAGCTCTCCAATCTCGAAACTCCGTTCCGAAGCTCGGTTTGAGCCACTTTTCTGCAATTGTGCTGTTGTTTCCTCTGCTCCCAAAGCTGCAGTTGTGAAGCAGAAAGGATCCGAACATGATCTTATTCTATTGTAATGGACTACTTCTGGTTTTTGCTTCCCCCTTATCGATTGCAATTTTTGTTTTTAGTTTTTTTTAATAAATACTCTCTCTGTAAAGAAATATAAGAGTGTTTAGATCACTAAAATAGTGATCTAAACGCTCTTATATTTGTTTACGGAGGGAGTTTGTTTTTGGATAGATGATCACGATTGCAATTTGTTTTCTCTGAATTATGTCTGAGGCACTGGGCTGGGCTGGGATGGCCCAACGTTCTGAGGCCCAGCTGGTAGCACTCTTTGCCGTCGAGGAGCAGGCAAAATCGTCAATCCTGGGCGCTGTCTGTCATCTTCGTCTCCGGCGTTTCTCAAAAAATAAAATAAAAAATTCTTCGTCTCCGGCGAGCAAATCGGCGACCGGGGCAGGATGGGCTACCTATGGAGGGTGCGGCTCTCGTCGTTCGCAGCCGGTGCGGCGACGGCGTCAGCGGTGGGGTTCTTGCTCCTTTACAAAGACCACCTCCTGGCCCGCGCCGCAATCGCCCGACAGGTGAGCCCCCGCACCCGCATCGCCGTTTAGCCGGCTCCTTTTGCGATTATATCGACTGATCTAGTTCATCAACATAAAGCATCCGATTTGATGTAGCCATTTCTTTACGGTTAGATATAGACAATTTTGCCGGCTCCCTATAATTTCTGATGTATCGTGATCTTATCTGGATGCGATGTTGCTGGTTAATCGAATTATCTGGTGTTAAAATCTTTCGCTTCGTTGTATCAGAACTGCATTTCCTAATTGAAATCACTGAACGAATAACGGTCTCATGGAGGTAGATGCGAATCGAGAATGATTTGTTATAGCCCGCGGAAAATTACTCTTAATAAAATTACTGTGATTGTTATAGAAAGGATGGTGTAGTGTAACTCCATTCTTGCTTGTGATTTACCTGGGTGCTTTTATATACGTCATCTGAATTGACATCAGCTCGAGATAATCAAAATTGATTTATGTTCTTTGTATTTTCATGCGGTTTGCCACTTCTCAGCTAGGAATTTTTATGTACTGATGACTTTGCAAATATGAGATGTTCTAACTTTTTTTCTGAATCGGATGTATACATACACGTTTTAGTGTGTTTGTTCACTCATTTCAATCCGTATGTAGTCCATATTGAAATATCCAAAACATCTTATATTGGTGAACAGAGGGAGTATTTGTCACGTATTTGTAAGGTAATCCCAAAAGATAAGAAGAGTCAGTTTTAGACTTCAGTTTCTCCATGTCATCTGTACTCGCTCCGTCCTTGAAAGAGTGTACTTCCAACTTTGTTGGAGGGTCAAACTATCTCAAAGTTTGGCCGAGTTTGTGCAAAAATATATCAATGCTTGTGAAACCAAATAGGTATATGACGAAAATATATTTTATCATGAATATAATGCGAAAGTGCCTTGGAGCACCCGGCGACTATGCCCATTGAAATCGCTCCCATTCAATCGCATTGGGATCCCATCCACTATATTAGGGTAGTGTGTATTAGATGAATTTGCACCATGTATAGCTCTCCAGCATTTCTGTATCAAGTGACGTACTATAAACAACTGTTTTCTCTGACATGCATTTGTACTCCACGCGCTATCTGCCTCAACGACCAACGCCCACCAACCCATCATCAATTCAATGCACCCCGTTCCTCATCCTCCCATCGTTGTCCTTCTTCCTCATGACATGCGATTCTTCCCCATCCATCCTTCTTCGAATCCTCTTCTACAGCTCCTGCCCCTTCTTTCCAAAACTTCTATTTGCCACGTGGAACAAAACTAGGATGAACTAGGAAGACTATGTCCGCCCTAGCCGTCACTCGAGCTTGCCACGTCCTGTGCTTCCATGGCCGGCGACACCACGTCCGCCATGACCGCCGACACCAAGTCATGCGTTCTGGAAGCCAGCGCAACATGTGTGGAGAAAGCTAGGAGGAAGACGATGCCATCCAACACGAGTAAATCTAGGTAGCCATCGTTGTCTGTGCTTGACGCGTTCAGGGCACCACGTCTGCCTGGGCGCTGACTCATGTTCTGCGTTCCCGCGGCCAGCGATGACATCACCATCGGGACAACTTCCTAGCATGCGTTGTTCGCGTCCGGGTCATCCCCGTCGCCGTCAAGCTTTGTATGGCCTTGCCCCGCCTCGGCAACAATGTCATGTACGCCGTGCTCGCTCTGGTCGAGGTCGTGAGATTTTGGCTAATCAGCGGACGCACACGACTATTACCCAACTAAAATCCTCTTCTCTGGAAAAATTGTTTGGAATAAAATCAGTAGTAGCAGCCGAGAGGAAGCCTGCTCTTTAGATCTGGCAATGGAGTGCTTGCGTGCTAGGAGAAGACTCCATAGGTAGGTGATGGTCGATTCAATTAATTACCGCCGGACAACTGTTCTGTACCCGAACGTCCCCGCGTAGATATAATAAATGATCCAGAACATGTAGCTACTGTTTCATCGTACGCAGCCGGTGGCGTATTCACAGCCTGGAATGATTTCCACCAAAGTGGCTCGGATCCCAATATAGTAGGGGGTTGGCCGAGATTTCGTAGGTGTGCGTCGCCGAGTGCTCCTAATCCACCTCCGAATATAATGCTACTAATTTGATGGCATAAATGTTGGTACATTATTGTATAAATATGGTCAAACATAAAAAAGTTTGACTTTCCAACAAAGTTGGAAGTACACTCTTTTAAGGAAGGAGGGAGTAGACTAGCATCGAGAATAAAATAACTCGTACAATAGGGTGTGTCTGAAGCTGATTGTATACAAAGAGTTTGCATTAAATGTGATGGCGTGAAAAGACAATAAGGTGGACTCTTAAGATTTTATTGACTAAGAGCATCTCCAACAGATGCCCAAAAATTGGGTACCCTAAAAATGGGTGAGGAAAGGTTTTTGGGCACCATAAAAGGTTTTGCTTTTCCAGCAGCCCTAAAACTGGTGCCCTAAAAATTTGAGAGCCACGTGGAACATGACAATCCGACGGCGTGGATGCTGGGAGGCGGATCCGATGGCGGGGTAGCATGGGGACGGCGGCGGTAGCTCGGGGACGGCGGCGCGGTGCTCGGGGACGATGGCGGGAGCTTGGGGCCGGCGGCGGGGTCAGATCCGATGGTGTGGAGCGCAGTGGGATGGCTGAAATTGGGCGGGATAGGGCGACAGTGGCGGTCGTGGGGGTCGCGGTGGTGGCCCCCCAACGACGGGGTGGCTGGCATCGAGATGGCGGTGAGGTGGCGCAGCATCGGTGAATGTTCGCTTCGGGCGGTTTGCTTCTCTCCACATCGTTTTTTCTTTTAGGGCAGCAGCTTATATTTGCATCACTTGTAGCAAAATTTTGTGCATGATGTAAATTTTTTTTGGGCATCATATAGCTATAGGACATCCGTTGGAGGCGTTTTTTGGCTCCAAATGCCCTGAACGGCAGTTTTATGGGCATGATTACTATTTTAGGGCATCTGTTGTAGATGCTCTAAGAGGGGTTCTATTCTCTCTCATCCAAACCAGCAATTGTCCATGTGGCAGGATGAAGATTCAGCTGATGTCATAACCTATTTGTCGTGTCTAATTTGTTAACAAAATACAAACGATTGTGACTTGGTGTAAACTGTTTATCACCCATTCATCGTGTGGGAGATAGCATGCCAGTCTCGGTATGGTTTGCAGGTTTAGTGGTAATTGTGGTACTGGATATCCTGTATTAGACCATTGAACTAGCTGCTAAGCGTAGTGAGGCTTTCTTCACAACTTCACATCCATTATACCCTGATGCATTTCGTTAGTTTGCCAACTTATTGTATGGGGTGCAATGAACTCCCAACAAAGGGCTCTTCTCAAAGAGGATCAATGGAAAGAGGCTCCTGTGGTTTGAGTAATTGCAGTTGAACCTGGATGTATTGTTCGCACTTACTTCTCCAACCGAGATTGACATTCAAATAAGTAAATTGATCATGTCATTCATGATTTGTGAACTGACTTCTCTTATAGGGTAGTTCTGATCATTGTGATGTTTCTGCTTTATTTGCGAATTAAGATGTTGCAACTATGTAATGAATTAGCTATTTATACCTATCTTGTGGTTTGTGATAATGGAAAATTCAGCATTATGATGGTACAACCCTGCCCACGAGACAGGACATCTTAAAATTTATGAAGTTGAAAGACCATGCAATACACCTTGCTACCTTGGCATGCATCTGACTATTTGCTAAGTTTTGATGTGCTTACTTCCAGGTGGAGGATGTCAAGAGAATTTCTGAAAAGCACTATGAAGCACTGAATCATCAGATCTCAGCACTGGAAAACAGAAAAGAATCAGGAACTAATAAAGAGGCATCAGATTAATTATGCACGTTGGTTGTGTACAATGGTTAAACAACTGCCAATGTAATTTGTGGTTGCTGCATGCGTATTACTGCAGCATTTAAGCTGTACCATTTTGTTATTCAAATTGCTATGAATCCTCATTGTCATCTTCATGGCTTTGTGAGATGGACAGAGACCAATAAAAAACAATTTTGTCGTTAATGAGTCGGCCTATCTCACTGTTATGTTCGTGATTTCTTCCATTAATATGTTCACATTTGATATAGCAAGTTTATACACACGGATATTACTCTGTGCGTTGAGCATTTTGTCAGCATTCCTGTGGATTTTTGTTCAATATATTACCTTTGCATTATGTAATGTTAAAAAAATCTCAACCTGATATATGAACTTTTTTTTGCGGGTGTGATATATGAACTTCTTGTGCAAATGTTTATTTGATCTGACAGGTGATCTGGATCATATGAAGGAAATCATGTCTTGTTGTTTGTTACCAATTATTATCTATTAAATCCTGTTGTGCTGTCCAGTTTTTTAGTAGCGTCTGAGTGAATTTGGTTTGTGAAGGCATTGCATGATGGTGAGGGCCAGCCAAGAGCATGTCGTCATTGGCAGACCATTTTGGGGGATGGCAGTGGTTTCCTGAAATTCTTGGGAGTCTGAGAACATCTTCGAGGCCTGGTGTTTTTGTTAGCATAGTGGACTATCCAGGCAAACATTTCTGAAATGTCACACCCTTCCATTTAAAGGCGTGGTTGAATAGAAGTCTCCCTCTTCTTACCATATCAGCTCTGGATAGGGTATGAGTACTGACCAATTCATGCTTCCACCTACTTCGCCATGTAAAGGAGTAATTTTCAACCATCTACGTATTGATGGAGAATGAGAAATTAGTATTGCATACTCTTAAGCCATCTTATAAAGAGAGTGGAAACTAATAACATGAGCCATTGGTAATTATATTGTTGGTTGGATGTGCTGGTGTCATCATATTAGGTTGAGCTGGCGAAAGGTAGTTAATGTGGCAGCAACAGGGAAGGGTGAAGATAGGGGCGGTGTGGAGGCAAACTAAGGTGTCCGATGGGGGTGAGTGTGCTGGCAATAGGGATGGGGGAAGAGAGGGTGAATGTGGTGGGACCAGCGAAGGGGGAGACGGTTGTTCATATACTCCCTCCGTTCGGAAATACTTGTATTAGAAATGGTTGTATCTAGAACTAAAACAAGTCTAGATACAACCATTTCTAGGATAAGTATTTCTGAACGGAGGGAGTAGTTGCGAATGGGCGGATGCAACAGTCGTAAGAATGACGACCCTGTTGATCATGTTGCATGCAGAGGAAGAGATTGAGCTAAAGACTTACCTCCCGCGGGAGTAATTGCGGATGAAGGCCACTCCATGTCAAACCATGGACGACGACAGGCGGTGCATCACGCTATAACCTGCACTCTGAATGTGCACAATTTTTTTTGAAAAAAAAACGTTCATCTTCACACAAATGTTCATGTTTAGTCGCGGAGTACATTCCAGGATAGGGTTAAAACATAGGAATAGAAAAACTCTTTGATTGGAATGGCTTGCCCATTAAAATTATCCAAAACTTGAGTTTGTTCGACTGCATCACAGAAAAAAAAAAGGTGTTATTCAAGAGGTTTGAATGAATGTTAGATTTTCATAAGGTTTGATTCCTTTATGAAAAGTTTGTACGAGTTTCAATCCTACAAATTAAATGACCAAGCTAAGAATATTTTTGAAGATTATAACCGTTCAAAAATCCTATTAAATTTTTTAAAGAAGCCTTAGGTTTAGAATAACGATCCATTCAACTTATGAACCGATAAGATGCTTTGCTGTTACTCTCTTATTGGTCCGAGAGCTATCAAAGGTTGTACTTCTCATTTTTATTAGCCCTCTGCATATAGCGTACCGGAGGATAATAAAGAGGAACGTCCGTGCAGAGTTGACTATGAGTGATCTGGCCCTGCTAACACCAGTCAACTCGAGTAATCAGGCAGTTAAATCTTTTCGCAAAAAAAATCAGGCAGTTAAATCCCCCTTACCATAGGCCTAAAGGCATAGGCGTTATATAGGTAGGCATTCAACCCTCCACCCTAGGCAAAGGCTATGCTCCGCTTCTCACTTTTCCATGTGTGCGATTTCTGAATGACGCAGGACCATTCCTACATTGCGTACGCACGGAACGGGACGCCAACATGAGACAACCATACAGTGAACGAACATCAGGACCATTCCTACATTGCGTACGTACGGAACGGGACGCCAACGTGAGACAACCATACAGTGAACGAACATACTAGTAGGAGTAGGTTACTGTTGGATTTAATTTACTCCTTATTTACTCCAACAAGATAGGATCGCAGGAGTAGTCGAGCGGAGGTGATTTTCTTCGGAAGAGTCGAGCGGAGTGACATCTCTCGGCAGTTCCCAAAGCAAATCTCATGATTACATACTGTGCTTGTGGCCGGCCGGCCCCCACCATCTTGGAACTACGCACGCCCCGAGCTGCACCTGCATCGCAGCGTGCCGGATTCAATGCAGACAGGATCAAATCTTCTTTGGTGTAGAAAAGATCAAAAGAGTGTTCCTCCTTCATTCCTTCCGATCCATCGCAGCTTAGTGTTGTACGTAATTTATTCTCTGACGACTTTACTAAGGTACTAAAGTTCTCATGCATGGTCAGAGTAACCGTGGTCGTTTTGACACTTAATTGCGTGTACGTGACCATGCGCTCCATCGACCTGTTCAGCACTCCACTATTTTTTTTTAAATCCAGTACTCAACTTTTTGGTCAAGCGCGCAAATGTTTGCGTTTGATCCTCCGTTCGGTTTGATCTAATCGTGCGACAGATCAGATCAGACGCTTGGACTCTTAAGAAAAGGTAAACGGCGACGTAATTAATTATAATTAACGAAGAAAATACCTACCAAACCAGATTCGTGCCTCGTCGGTCCTCCAGATTCGTGCGGCTCGCCCCCGGTCGACACATCCGGCGCCTCCACGTCACCGGTGCATGGCCGTCGGTCGTCACGGTTGGAAATTCGAGCTAAACATGGCGGAGAACTTGGCGTGATGTATCCAGACGCGACACGTGTACTGGGAGTTGACGCAGGCCCGCCGACCACGACGTGGGGTGTGTGTGTGTGAATGGAACGGACTCGCGGCGTCCTCCGCTCCCCGCCCCTGGCGGCGTTTGGTCGGAGACGTCACCCATGCCCGAAACGAACCAGCTATATTCGCTCCTGTTTTTTGTTTTCTTTAATAAGAGAACAGTTGGGCGGTGGTGCAACTGGGGAAGAATCGCTCGCATTCTTATGACCGTGTCTACGCCGTGTATATATTGGGAAGAAAGAAACGAGTAGAGTAGAAATTTTCATGGAGAGCTCGATGCTTTCTCGCGGGACGCAACACCGCAGAAAGAAAGAAATTTATAGCACGGGGCACGTACTCCCTCCGGCGACAGTGATGTGTACAACTCGCCAGGCGCCAGCAACCCGCACATAACTGCTGCCCTGGCTATCATCTACAGCGAACGCCTCGTATCGTCAACACGCTGCAGCCGAGGGCATGTCGCGCGCGATGACGCGGAGAGAGGGAGGTTCTCACGGTTCACCTGATGTCAGCAAGCTTGAGGGGTGGGGAAATCATCTCACTGGACGGACAATGAGCCTGATGAAGAGGCAGGCATATTCCAGTCCAACACAAGCCCAGAAAAACAGCGGATACCCGGATATTCCAAGGCGAGCCCACAAAGATGCAAGATGCTTTGCGTCTAAGAGCATCTTTAGCCGTTCGGCCTGCGAAGGGCTAGAAATAGCGTTGTCTTGGGGTCGCGCCGGCTGTTCAGTTTGGGGGCGATCGGGTTCCCAGCCGCCGCCCACAGGCGCCGATTTCGACCCATTTTCAGCATAAATTGGCCCACTTTTCAGCCCATTTTCAACACAAAATGGCCCACTATCGACGCAAATTGATCAATTTCGGCCCTGCATGCTTTGACACAAATTCAACATAAGCTATTTTCTATCACATAGTTCATCATAGAAAATCAATAAAAATCAAATAGTTCAATACAAAATATATAGTTCAACAAATAGTTTAACAAATAAAAACTCATATTTCATCACACGTCGAGCTAGGCGTTGCCCTTGAGCCTCTATAGGTGCTTCACCAGATCCTGCTGCAGTTGTGGATGCACCAGTGGGTCTCGAATCTTCTGACGCATATTGATGAAGGCAGTCCAGGTTGCGGTAGGTGGTGATCAACTTGGGCAAGAGGACCCTGCCTGTAATATGGTTCAGTGTCAAACATTGACTCTTCCTACTCGCTCTCAATGATCATATTGTGCAAGATGACACAACAAGTCATGATCTCCCATATTTGATCTTTCGACCAGGTCTGAGCGAGGTACAGGACAACAACAAATCGAGATTGGAGCACACCAAATGCCCTCTCGACATCCTTCCCGCAAGCCTCCCGAACCTTCGCAAAGTGGGAGTACTTGCCTCCTGGCACAAAGTTTGAGATAGTCTTCACAAATATGGACCATCTCGGATAGATGCCATCTGCTAGGTAGTATCCCTTTTTGTAGTGTCGCCCATTGACCTCGAAGTTCATCGGAGGAGAATGACCTTCAACAAGCTTGGCAAAGACAGGGGAGCACTGCAATACGTTGATGTCATTGTGAGTTCCTGGCATACCAAAGAAGGAGTGCCAAATCCAGAGGTCGTGTGTGGCCACTGCCTCAAGTACCACACTGCAACCGCGTTTTGCGCCTTTGTACATCCCCTGCCAAGCAAATGGATAGTTTTTCCATTTCCAATGCATGTAGTCGATGCTTCCAAACATCCAAAGAAATCCTCTTGCTGCATTCTGTGTTAGGATCCGAGTAGTGTCTTCAGCATTGGGTGATCGCAAGTATTGCGGTCCAAACACTGCCACCACTGCCCTGCAGAACTTGTAGAAACACTCAATGGTCGTGGACTCGATCATGCGCCAATAGTCTTCGAGTGAATCACCGGGAGCTCCGTATGCAAGCATCCTCATAGCTGATGTAGCGACCCGACTCGGTAAGAGTCAAAGTCTCTGTGCTTACCGTGCTAGTCCCTAGATCAACTTGCTAGCACACACAGTACTCGATGAAATAACAGAAATAACACACATCTCTTTATTACATCGATAGTCCAGGAGCAATACATTTATTACAAAATAGGGCATAGAGCCAATAAGTAAATACTGTAGAAGCAAAGTAGTAAATGAGTCCAACTCCACGAGCAAGGTTGAGTGTAGAACATCGACCTATCGCACCTTAATCCTCGTCGGATATATCTGCAACGTGATAAGTTGCAGCCACATGGGTCAGTACATTGAATGTACTGCCAAGTCACATCATAAGTATAATGAACCTACCCATACATGCAATTTGGCTGGTGGAAAGCTCTAAGTTTAGTTTTTGCATAAAGCTAGTTTTTCCCTATTAGAAAAGATGTTATTCTACTACTACACATTTGCATAGGATGAGTTGGCAAACCCAACTCCATCTGTTCCCAAGTTTCATTTAAAACCCAACTGTTTAGTTATAGGTGAGGAGATCTCCCGGCATTTCCACTACTAGATGCTCAAGTTGTCCGTAACCGGGGACATGACTAATCGATTAAGTTGACACTCTGCAGAGGTTGCGCACTTTTTCCCACAAGACTCGACCACCTCCATGATCGGAAGATCGAGACATAGCCTTTCGAAAATGTCCCCCCTTAACCCACGGATAGGCCGGTACACCTACATCATTCTACATCTGCTAGCCCATCCCGGAAAGGGTCACACTAACTACTCAACTAAGCTAGAGCCCATATTGGCTTGTGGCTGCACACGTAAGCTTCTAGACATGGGAATACGATTGATCTCTTTGAGCCTGAGCGGACGGTCCACTAGTGGTGCACCACCATGGATTTCCCATGCGTGCCCCACTGTACTTCGCCACCATTCTCACAAGTTTCCGCGCAGGTAGTTCATTAATTAACTTAGGTCCTATTTACTACATTGTCACTCAAACTTTACAATGATCACTCCCCAATCCACGTCTACTTAGTGTAGCAACATAATGTAAAACGATGGCGACAATGTTATATGGTTCAGACCTACCTCAATGAACTACTGGGTGAAAAGCATAGACATGCGGCATCAATTTCCTACCATGTAGTCCTACCGCAAAGGACTAAGTGCATAATAAAAACATAGGTAATGAAACATGATCAAGATGCAACTTGCCTTGGTACTGCTGGTTGAATTCTAAAGACTGATAATATTCTGCTTCGCAGTCCGGGCAATCTATCGCAACGAAGATAAAGAAACATAAGCAACATTCCAGAGAACCAAAAGAACATGCAAAGCAAGAAGTCTCGAAAGAACCAAATGAACATACAACACACTAAGCTACTACAGAAATATTCTAAGTGCAAAACAACACAGGCCTATGGCTCAAAGAGTGATGTGAAATACAGTGCATACTATGCATACTAGTAAAATATTAAAGGGCAGATTCTAGTGTGTGAAAAATTATTGTGACAAAGGTCCAGGTGATAGGGTTTTGCTATGGTGACAGCATGCAAAAGGAATCAACTTAATCGGAGCTATGGTTTGGGAGATATGGCCATTTGAAGTTCGAATTTGAATCTGAATAAATTCAAATTTGAATCTGACAAAAGTTTGCAAAAAGTATGCCACTGGATAGATCTAAACAAATCGAAGAATTTGCCGCTGGTTTCATCGAGTTTGGATCTACGGTTTAAAAGTTATGGCTAATCTAAGTTCAGGGACTAATCTGCTAATTACAGGGAATAAACAGAGAAGAAAACTGTCGCAAACAAGTCCCTGGCCATGTGGTGGCTCGTGGCTGGCCGAGCAGTGTCCGCTGCGGAGGCTATACGGCGAACGGTCGCTAAATAAGAAAAGCAGTGACGGCGGCTAACTAAATAAAAACCGATGCTCGGTTTAAATAAAACCGTACGGTCTAAAGGAAACCGACCGGTAGTTTTTAAAATAAAAACCACGGTTAACCGCATACCGGTTCAACTAAAAAAACAACCTAATCTAATCTGGGCCGTCGATGATCGATCTAACAGACAAAAGGAGGTCCGGCGGCTTACAGCGGCTGGCGACGTCGGGGACGAGCAGAGGACGGCGGCGCGACGTCGGGTGATGACGGGGCAGCGGCTACGGCGGTCCCCGGCGTCGGGGAAGAAGACGGGGAGGTGCGGCGCGGCTTGGGCGTCCGGATGGTGGCGTTGGGGCTTCTCAGGGGCGTCGGGGTCGGCGAGGCGAAGGCGACGGCGCTCCGTGGGCTCCGGCGAGGTCGGGCGTCGTCTCCGGCGGGACGTAGGCGAGGAAAAGATGTCAAACGGATGCGCCTTGCCGCGAGAAATCATTTGACGAGGAAGGTGGAGGCCATGGTGGCTTACTGGAGATGGAAGGGACGACGAAGCGACGCGGCTCCGGCGAGATGCGAACGTCGACAGCGGCGGCTATGGGTGGCGTGGGGAGAAGCAAGACGACGGGTTTGGAAGAGGGTGTCGAGGGGCTTTTATAGGCGAGGGCAGAGGGCTCGGGGTTGACGGATAATCATTATCCAAGCGCGAGGCGGCCGGCGAGGCGCGGGTGTTTATCCCGCGCTGTGCGGGAGGTTGGGGATGGCCTAACGGGTGGGGCCCGCCTGGCAGTGGCAGTGAGAGGAGGCGAGCGAGTGCGGGCGCGGAGCGGTCGACCGGGCGGAAGCGTCGGCCTTGGGCCAAATGGCCAGCTGGGCCGGTCGAGCACTCCTGGGCCGAACCCAGTTTCGGTCCAGGCTGCGTGTGTGTGTGTGTGTGTGTTTAACAGGAGACTAAAGTGGCCCATAACTAATTCAAATGAATTACTAAAAACACCAAAATAATTTCTAAAATAACTATATAATATTTAGAACCTAATGAACATTAACTTAAGCACAGAATATTTTGAAAATATTTTTCCTAATGCAATTAATGCACTTTTGTAAAAAAATTACCAATAAACTCCAAAACTTCAAATAATATTCAACAAAAAATTTCCCACTCTTTTGTATTTTGAGGAAGTCATTTTATCCCCTCTCATTTGTTTTTCTCGAGTGGAAAAAAATATTATTTGAATATTTCAAAAACTCCAAAATGCAAAGAAATATAACATGCCTTGAATGATTCTATTAACATCCAAATTTAATAAAAATTGGGATGTTACAAACCTACCCCCCTTAAGATGAATCTCGTCCTCGAGATTTGGGTTGGCTAGCAAAAAGGTGCGGATGGTCCTGTCTAAGATCTTCCTCTCGTTCCCAAGTGGCTTCCTCCTCGGTGTGGTGACTCCACTGAACCTTGCAGAATTTGATGATCTTGGTGCGAGTGATCCTCTCTGCAGTCTCAAGAATCCTAATAGGCTTCTCCTCATAAGTTAGATCATTCTCCAACTGAATTGCCTCCAGTGGCACTGTATCTCTCAAAGGAATGTCCGCCATCTCTGCATGACACTTCTTCAGCTAGGAAACATGAAACACATCATGAACTCCCGACAAAGCCTCTGGTAATTCCAACTGGTATGCAACCTCTCCTCTACGTTCCAGAACTTTGTATGGTCCCACAAATCGTGGTGCTAACTTTCCTTTGACTCCAAATCTCTTAATACCTCGAAGTGGAGACACTCGAAGATATGCTCTATCTCCCACTTCATAGATCACTTCCTTGTGTTTAGCATCGGCATAACTTTTCTGCCTTGACTGTGCCATCTTAAGTCTGTCACGAATCAACTTGACCTTCTCCTCAGAATCCCTGATCAAATCAGGTCCAAACAATTTGTGATCTCCAACTCCATTCCACATCAAAGGTGTCCTGCATTTCCTTCCATACAATGCCTCAAAAGGGGCCATCTGCAAACTGGCTTGGTAGCTGTTGTTGTACGAGAACTCTGCACAGGGTAAGTTTTCATCCCAACTAGAACCATAGTCTAGCGCACAAGCTCTTAACATGTCCTCTAGAATCTGATTGACTCTCTTTGTCTGCCCATCAATCTATGGATGGAAGGCTGTACTGAACTCTAGCCTCGTACCCAAAGTTTCGTGTAACTGTTTCCAAAACTTTGAGGTAAAATGTGTTCCTCTATCTGATATGACGCTCCTTGGAACTCCATGCAGACATACGATCCTAGTCATATATATCTTTGCCAGCTTAGCACTTGTATAGGTGGTCTTCACTGGAATGAAGTGAGCAACCTTGGCCAAACGATCAACTATCACCCAAATGGAATCATAACCTGAACGGGTCCTGGGCAACCCCGTGATAAAGTCCATACCAAGTTTATCCCATTTCCAATCAGTTATCGGCAACGGCTGAAGTAATCCTGCTGGTTTCTGGTGTTCTGCCTTTACTCTCTGACATACATCACATATTGCCACATACTTGGCAATTTATCTCTTCATACCGGCCCACCAAAAACTTTCCTTCAGGTCCAAATACATCTTGGTGTTGCCTGGGTGTATCAAATATGGTGAGTCATGAGCTTCCTGAAGAATCAACTTCCTGATCTCAGGATCATTGGGTACACAAATCCGTTGATCAAACCATATGGTTCCATGTTCATCCTCACGGAATCCTTCTGCTTTCCCTTTGCTCATCATTTCCTTTATCTCAACGATACCTTGGTCCAACTTTTGGGCTTCTCTGATTCTCCCCAACAAGGTGGACTGCACCTCGAGTGCGGCAACATAACCTCTGGGAACTATTTCCAACTGTAGGTCTCTAAGCTCATCACATAACTCCTGAGGTAAACCTCCTGCTGTAAGGGTATTAACATAACTCTTACGGCTCAAAGCATCTGCCATAATATTGGCTTTTCCTGGATGATAATGCAGACTCATGTCATAGTCCTTTATAAGTTCCAACCATCTCCTTTGCCTGAGATTCAACTCCTTCTGTGTGAAGATATACTTCAAACTCTTGTGATCCGTGTAAACATCACAACGATTCCCAATAAGATAGTGTCTCCATGTCTTGAGTGCATGCACTACAACTGCTAACTCCAAATCATGTGTGGCATATTTCAACTCATGAGGTCGAAGCTATCATGAAGCATAAGCTACAACCTTCCCCTCTTGCATAAGAACACCTCCAAGTCCCTGACGTGAAGCATCACAATACACCTGAAAGTCCTTGTGTACGTCAGGCAGGATTAACACTGGGGCTGTAACCAAAAGCTTCTTCAACTCTTGAAAGCTGGCTTCACACTCTTCAGTCCAAACGAACTTGGTGTCCTTTTTCAACAACGCTGTCATGGGTCTTGCAATCTTGGAGAAATTCTCAATAAATCTCCAGTAATATCCTGCAAGTCCAAGGAAACTACGAATCTCGCCAACTGTGGTGGGTGCACTCCATTCTGTGACTGACTCTACCTTGGTAGGGTCCACTGCAATCCCTTCACCTGACACTACATGTCCAAGAAATCTGACTTCCTTGAGCCAAAACTTACACTTACTGAACTTGGCATAAAGTTGATGTTCTCTGAGCTTCTCCAACACTAAGCGCAGATGTTCAGCGTGTTCCTCCTCATTCTTGGAGTAAACCAATATGTCATCAATGAATACCACAACAAACTTATCCAAGAACTCCATGAATACTTTGTTCATCATGTTCATAAAATAGGCAGGGGCATTAGTCAAACCAAAGGACATGACTATATACTCATAAAGCCCATACCTTGTGGTAAAAGCTGTCTTGGGTATATCCTTCTCACGGATCTTCAATTGGTGATAACCCGATCGAAGATCGATCTTGGAGAAAACACTAGCTCCCTAGCTGGTCAAACAATTCATTGATCATCGGTAGGGGATATTTGTTCTTGATGGTCACCTCATTCAAAGAGCGGTAATCCACACACATTCTCAAGGTTCCATCCTTCTTCTCCACTAAGAGTACTGGGGCTCCCCAAGGTGATGAACTCGGGCAAATATACCCTTTCTCTAGCAACTCCTTAATCTGTTTCTTGACTTCCTCCAAATCATTAGCAGGCATTCGATACGGCCTCTTGGAGATAGGCCCTGTGCCTGGCAGCAACTCAATCAAAAATTCAATCTCCCGATCTGGCGGCATACCCGGTAACTCATTCGGAAATACATCGAGATAATCCTTCACCACTGGTACTTCTTCCTGGACAACTCGCGTAAGAGAGTTCACCTGAGTCCTCTTAGGCTTAAGCCTAGATACATACTTGATCCTCTTCTTCTCTAGGGTGGTGAGAAAAATCGATCTACTAGCACAATCAGTGTTTCCATCATACTTGGACATCCAATCCATCCCTAGGATTACATCCAACCCTTGCGACTCTAGTATAATCATATTTGTGGGGAAAACATGTCCCCCTATGTTCAAAGGCAATTGGAAACATCCCTGACTAGCCATAGGCTCGGCTCCTAGGGAACTCACTAGAATGGGTGACTTAAGAGCTATGGTAGGCAACTTATGTTTATCCACAAATCCTCTTGATATGAATGAATGCGATGCACCAGTGTCAAAAAGAATGAGTGTTGGAAATGAATTAACCAAGAACTTACCAATCACTGCGTCAGGCTGCTCATAAACCTCTTCCACATTGACATGATTCACATGCCCCTTAGTGAAAGGATTGGGCTTCTTGCCTCCAGAATTCCCATTGCCATTTCCATTTCCATTCTGCGCCTCAGGACACTCATTGGAGTAGTGACCTGTCTTCTTGCACTTGAAGCAGGTGACGTGACTCAGGTCCTTCTTCATCGGTGTGGAAGAATTAAAATGCTGCTGATTGCCATTTCCTCCATTGCCATTGCCCTGCTTGTGACCATGGTGGTTGTGTCCATTTCCTCCATGATGAATGTGGCCTCCATGGTTATGGTGATTCCCTCCAAACTTGCTAGCGGGGTTTCTGTTGAACTCCAGAGTTATACTTCCCATGATCGTACTTCCTCTTACGATTCTCCATCTGCTGGTGCTTGCCTTCAAGAATGGTAGCCTTATCAACCAGCTCCTGATAGTCCGCAAATGTTGCCACAGTCAACTGAACTCCCAACTCATCGTTCAGTCCCTCCAGAAACTTATCCTGCTTGGCTGCATCAGTGGCCACGTCCTCTGGGGCGTAACGGGCCAACTTACTGAACTCATCAACATACTGAGATATCATGCGTCCTCCCTGGCGCAAGCTGCGGAACTCCTTCTTCAGACTCATGGCTCCAACTGAGACATGAGCAGTGCGGAACGCCCGCTGGAACTGAGCCCAAGCCACATTCTCCATGGGGTATGTGGTGGTGTAGTTCTCCCACCAAGCAGCTGCCGGACCATCCAGCTGGTGGGCAACAAACTTCACCTTCTCCGCATCATTGCATCCTGCCGTGGCCAGCTCCCTTCCTATCTTACGGAGCCGGTCATCTACGACGATCGGCTCCGTTCTGCTGGAGAACACGGGTGGGTTCAGCCTCAGAAAAAACGGTAAGACTGTCAACCGGGGGTGGTGGCGGTGGGTTGTTGTTATTGTTGTTGTTGTTGTTGTTGTTGTTGTTGTTGTTGTTGTTCTGGTTCTGGTTCTGGTTCTGAATGAGCATCTGCATAAGAGCATTCTATTGCTGGATCAATTGCGTAAGCTCTGGTGGAAAGTTGAATCCGGGGTCACGTCTTGAAGGCATCTGATGGGTTTCAGAGTGGATGAGGAGTTAGAATAGAACAAGGCCTAGTGAGTAAAATCACACTACCCATATGCACATGATAGCAATAAAACTTCAAATCATTCCAATTCAATTTCAAACAAAGAGGTTCATATGAATAATCAAACCTAAGGTAAGCCATGTCACAAGATTTGACAAGGTCTTACAAATGAAATAAAACTACGGATAACGAAATCGAATTTCTAAACTCTCATGGTGGTATAAAATCTAACTCTCATCATATGAGGACCAGTCAACCATGTCAACATCGGGTGTCCTTGCGTCGCTGAAAGTGCAACTATCCCTAGGTGGTTTTGGTAATTCATAACAACATATAGCTCATTGAGCTAATGCTATTCCAAGATGATTATTTCAGGAAAGCTCAATGATTGGCATGGCATGGATGTGAAAGTGGAACCCTCAAAATGCTAAGGACAATGGATTGGCTCAAGCTCAAAAGCTCAAGACTCTTCATTTTATATTTTAGTGATCCAAGATCACATTGAGTCCATAGGAAAAGCCAATACTATCAAGGAGGGATGAGGTGTTGCTTAATGAGCCTCTTGCTTCATGTGCTTAATGATATGCTCCAAAATCCTCAACTACTTTCCCATATCCACATATGACCTAAACCCTAAGCCAAACTCGGTCCTACCGATTCTTCCTATCCGGAGCCACCGAGTTTCACTTGTCATTAGCCACTGCCAAACCCTAGCAATTCGGTTCTACCGATAAGGATCTCGGTACCACCGAGATGGGGTTGCAAACTCTCTGTTTCCCTTTCATAACTTTTCGGTCCCACCAAAAGAGCGAATCGGTCCCACCGAGATTGCAATGTAAACTCAGTGTTTCCCCTTTGTAACTTTTCGGTCTCACCGAGTTCCACTCGGTCTCACCGAAAGAGCAAATCGGTCCCACCGAGTTTGCCTGACCAACTCTCTGGTTAGCTAATTACCAAATTCGGTCACACCGAGTTTGTGTAATCGGTCTCGCCGAGATTACGTTATGCCCAAACCCTAACCGAATCGGTCCTACCGAGTTGCATGTCAGTCCCACCGAAATTCCTAACGGTCACTAGGTTTACTATTTCGGTCAGACCGAGTTTATTGATTCGGTCCCACCGAGATTGGAAAACTGTGTAACGGTTGGATTTTGTGTGGAGGCTATATATACCCCTCCACCTCTTTCTCATTCAGTGAGAGAGCCATCTGAACACACACATCATTCCAACTCATATGTTCTGAGAAAGAACCACCTACTCATGTGTTGAGACCAAGACATTCCATTCCTACCATATGAATCTTGATCTCTAGCCTTCCCAAGTTGCTTTCCACTCAAATCTTCTTTCAACCAAATCCAAATCCTATGAGAGAGAGTTGAGTGTTGGGGAGACTATCATTTGAAGCACAAGAGCAAGGAGTTCATTACCTACACACCATTTGTTACTTCTTGGAGAGTGGTGTCTCCTAGATTGGCTAGGTGTCACTTGGGAGCCTCCGACAAGATTGTGGAGTTGAACCAAGGAGTTTGTAAGGGCAAGGAGATCGCCTACTTCGTGAAGATCTACCGCTAGTGAGGCAAGTCCTTCGTGGGCGATGGCCATGGTGGGATAGACAAGGTTTCTTCTTCGTGGACCCTTTGTGGGTGGTTGCTTCTTCGTGGACCCTTCATGGGTGGAGCCCTTCGTGGACTCGCGCAACCATTGCCCTTGGGTGGAGCCCTGTGTGGACTCGCGCAACCGTTACCCTTCGTGGGTTGAAGTCTCCATCAACGTGGATGTAGGATAGCACCACCTATCCGAACCACGGGAAAAACATCCGTGTCTCCAATAGCGTTTGAATTCTCCAAACCCTTCCCTTTATATTATTGCAAGTTGCATGCTTTACTTTCCGCTGCCAATATACTCTTTGCATGCTTGCTTGAATTGTGTGATGATTGCTTGACTTGTCCTAAAATAGCTAAAATCTGCCAAGAACTAAAATTGGGAAAAGGTTAAGTTTTTATTTGGTCAAGTAGTCTAATCACCCCCCCTCTAGACATACTTTCGATCCTACAGTCGCTCTCCGTGTCGTCATCTCCGAGCTCATCATTTTGGTCCCTCTCCTGGCTGACATAGGCACCATACGAGTGATCCTCCTGGATGTTTTCCCCTTCATCCAGCTTCTCCTCGGCCTCCTCAAGCTCAAGCTTCAGGTCATCGATCTTCTCTTGTAGTGCGTCCAGCTCTCCCTCATGCTCAATGCGAGCGTCCTGGAGCTCCTCCTCTAGCTCGGCCTTGCGGGTCATGAGGTTCTTGATGACGACCATGTTGTCGGACAGCTCCAGCTCCATCATGCGAATGTTCTCTGCTATCATCTCGTCCTCTAGGGTACGCACCACATCTCCATTTGCGTCGCGTCATCCGTACATCACGAAGGAGGTCCTCTTGAGGTCTTCGTCATACACCTCCCGAATGTGCCCGAGAGCAATTTGAGCAACGATACCCCTACCCAAGCCCCATGTTGCGGTATCCACATGGAAATCAATGGGCTTGGTGCGGTTTCCAAGGATGCGTCCAGGGATATGAGCATCGATCCTCCAACGTGTCTCCTCGGGCAGGGTGGCTGTGAAGGTTCCAGTGAATGTGGGAAGCCCAATCTTCAGATGCTTCGTGATCTTCACCAGCTGCCGTCCAAAGGGCATGGTCTCATCGGGCTGCTCGAACTCAACAAGGGCGGACGACATCTACATTTTGAAAAAGAGAAGAAAATAGTATTGAAGCAGAGAAGGTATGAGACCAAAGGATATATAGGGAAAATGAAAAATATAGTTTTTTTATCCTATGGCTTTTCCATTTTCTAGGGGTCGCGTCCTACAGTCAACGTGTGCTCTGATACCATCTTGTAGTGACCCGACTCGGTAAGAGTCAAAGTCTCTGTGCTTACCGTGCTAGTCCCTGGATCGACTTGCTAGCACACACAGAACTCGATGAAATAACAGAAATAACACACATCTCTTTATTACATCGATAGTCCAGGAGTAATACATTTATTACAAAATAGGGCATAGAGCCAATAAGTAAATACTGTAGAAGCAAAGTAGTAAATGAGTCCAACTCCACGAGCAAGGTTGAGTGTAGAACATCGACCTATCGCACCTTAATCCTCGTCGGATATATCTGCAACATGATAAGTTGCAGCCACATGGGTCAGTACATTGAATGTACTGCCAAGTCACATCATAAGTATAATGAACCTACATATACATGAAATTTGGCTGGTGGAAAGCTCTAAGTTTAGTTTTGCATAAAGCTAGTTTTTCCCTATTAGAAAAGATGTTATTCTACTACTACACATTTGCATAGGATGAGTTGGCAAACCCAACTCCATCCGTTCCCTAGTTTCATTTAAAACCCAACTGTTTAATTACAGGTGAGGAGATCTCCCGGCATTTCCACTACTAGATGCTCAAGTTGTCCGTAACCGGGGACACGGCTAATCGATTAGGTTGACACTCTGCAGAGGTTGCGCACTTTTTCCCACAAGACTCGACCACCTCCATGATCGGAGGATCGAGACATAGCCTTTCGAAAATGTCCTCCCTTAACCTACGGATAGGCCAGTACACCTACATCATTCTACATCTGCTAGCCCATCCCGGAAGGGGTCACACTAACTACTCAACTAAGCCAGAGCCCATATTGGCTTGTGGCTGCACACGTAAGCTTCTAGACATGGGAATACGATTGATCTCTTTAAGCCTGAGCGGACGGTCCACTAGTGGTGCACCACCATGGATTTCCCATGCGTGCCCCACTGTACTTCGCCACCATTCCCACAAGTTTCCGCCCAGGTAGTTCATTAATTAACTTAGGTCCTATTTACTACATTGTCACTCAAACTTTACAATGATGACTCCCCAATCCACGTCTACTTAGCGTAGCAACATAATGTAAAACGATGGCGACAATGTTATACCTCAATGAACTACTGGGTGAAAAAGCATAGACATGCGGCATCAATTTCCTACCATGCAGTCCTACCGCAATGTAACACCCCGGATGTTATTTACCTAATATGTAATCCAACTCTTGCCGTTTTCGGCGTTAAGTTATTTTATTTTCTCGGGTTCAGGTTTTTGTCTCCGTGTGTTGTTGTAGTTGTCATGCATCTCATATCATTTCATCATGTGCATTGCATTTGCATACGCGTTCATCTCATGCATCCGAGCATTTCCCCGTTTGTCCGTTTTGCATTCCGGCGTTCCGTTCTCCTCCGGTGGTCATTTCTACCTTCCTTTCATGTGTGGGGGTTAAACATCTCCGGATTGGACCGAGACTTGCCAAGCGGCCTTGGTTTACTACCGGTAGACCGCCTGTCAAGTTTCGTACCATTTGGACTTCGTTTGATACTCCAACGGTTAACCGAGGGACCGAAAAGGCCTCGTGTGTGTTGCAGCCCAACACCCTTCCATTTTGGCCCAAAACCCACCAAAACCCTCTCCATCATCTAGAGCGTTCGATCATGATCGTGTGGTCGAAAACCGCACCTCATTTGGACACTCCTAACTCCCTCTATGCCTATAAATAGCCCCCTCCGAAATCCATGGGCTCTTCTCCCCCGAAACCCTAAAAGATCATCTCCGCCGCCACCGGACACATCCGGACAGCGCCGGACGCGTCCGCCGCCGCCTCCGCACCAAACCGCGCGCGCCACGTGGCCCCAGCCACCGCCTCCCGCCGCCGGCCCGCCAAGCCCGTGGGGGGCCCCCGCGGCCCAGCCGCCTACTCCCGCCGTTCGCCGCCCGCGCGCCTGGGAGCGCCGCCGCCCGAGGCCTCTTCCTCCGCCGCGCCGACGCCCGCGCCGACCGGAGCTCATCACCGCCGAGGCCATCGCCGGCCACCGCCTCCTCCACTCCGGCCGCGCCGTTTCCGCCGGGGGACGCCGCCCCTCGACGCCGGCGAGCGCCCCAGTGCCGGCCGACCTCGCCTTCGCCTCCCACTCCCACGGATCCGGCCGCCCACGACGACTCCGGCCATCTCCGGCGACCTCCAGCTACAGTACTCCGACGGCCTCATTTTCCGTGCGATCTGGATCTCAGATCTAAAACTACCCCTCGGTTGACTTTTGCCCGAAACCCTAATCTTATTGCTATGTTCATCGCATCGTAACTTTGCATCCGTAGATCCGTTTTGGGCATATAGCATATCAAAATGTTCGTCTCAGAGAGCACATCATTTCATCTCATTGCATCATTTTCATTTGAGTTCATCTTGATGCCCGAAATGCTGTTGTAAGAGTGCTATTTGAGATAATTGCCAGATCTGCTGTTCCATATAGCTATTTGTCATTTTTGCCATGATTATTGTGTGCATGATATGCCCCTGAGCTCTACATATGTTTTGTTATATGCTTTGTCATCTTTCCAGAGGTGCATTCCATGTATTTTTGTGATGTGTGTGGTGACTAGCACAAGCTTGCAAAGTGTTGCATTCGTTAATGCTGATTTCAGGGACTTAACAATTCCACTAAGTCCTTGGACTGTTTTTATCAATATGCCATATGTTCATGTTGTTTCCTAGTGATCCGTGCCTCTTTTGAGGATGATTAGTAAGGATGTTTTGTTAATCTTGTAGTGCTTTATCCATCCATGTCTTTGTTTGCAATTATGGAGCACCCTAGCTTGAGTCAATCGAGCTCTACTTTTGCTATTTCGTGAATCTGAGCAGATTGTCTACTTGTTAGCGATTTTGCCGAGGATGTTGTAGTTGATCCGTGCATGCTATGTTATTGTTCTTGCCATGTCTAGCTTGTATTATGTGTATTCTTGATGGGTGTATGCTTAGATTATCATGACATGCTCTGTAGTGAGTGCATCGAGCTCGTAAACATGCCTACTTGATATCTGATTTGCATGCTCCAGTTTTTCACTAAGTCTGTGATCTGTTTATGTTTTGCCATGTTCACATGCTTGCAATTGTATTTTATGATCCCTTTTGGCTCAAGGTAACTAAGGGACTTTTGTTAAGATCTTTGAGTAGCTCCATGCCATGATTTAGTTTGCCATGTTGAGTTCCTGTAGCATATAGTTTTCTTGCTCCAAAGTGTGCTACCTGATCTGAAAGTCCAGACAAGTGTTAATTTCACTAAGTCTGGAATCTGTTTACCAATTGCACTTTTGCCATGCTTGTTTAAACCTGTTAATGGATGAATTGGCCGTAGCTCAGTGTTCATATTTTGTTAAGCATCATGAATGGATCCCTTTCATGTATTTTGTTGCCATGTTTGGGTGCTGTAGCATGTTTGTCTTGTTGCATTTATATGGCTACTTGCTGTATATCGCAGACCGGTGCCATATTTGAATTGCTTGCCATTTCCAAACCGTGTCTCCGATTCCGGCGTTCTTTATATCGTTTTCAAGCGAAATCATCTCACCTTTCCAGTGGCACACTTGGATTTCCATGTTGAGGCCAGGTTCATTCATTCCTTGTCAAATCTTGCATATGCATCACATATCGCATCCTGCATAGCATACCATGTTTGCATCATGTTGTTTGAGCTTTGCACGTGGTTGATTGTGTCCTTTTTGCTTGTTTGTCTTGTTTGGGTAGAGCCGGGAGACGAGTTCGCTAACGAGGAGCCCGTTGAGTTTGCTTTCGAGGATCCAGTCAACTCTGGCAACTTTGCAGGCAAGATGATCATACCCTCGAAATCACTTCTATCTTTGCTTTGCTAGATGCTCGCTCTTTTGCTATGCCTATGCTACGATGCCTACCACTTTCTTATCATGCCTCCCAAATTGCCATGTCAAACCTCTAACCCACCATGTCCTAGCAAACCGTTGATTGGCTATGTTACCGCTTTGCTCAGCCCCTCTTATAGCGTTGCTAGTTGCAGGTGAAGATTGGAGACCGTTCCTTGTTGGAACATTATTTTCTTGTTGGGATATCATTATATTATCTTGTTATCTTAATGCATCTATATACTTGGTAAAGGGTGGAAGACTCGGACTCTCGCCTAGTGTTTTGTTCCACTCTTGTCGCCCTAGTTTCCGTCATATCGATGTTATGTTCCTGGATTTTGCGTTCCTTACGCGGTTGGGTGATAATGGGAACCCCTTGACAGTTCGCCTTGAATAAAGATCTTCCAGCAATGCCCAACCTTGGTTTTACCATTTGCCACCTAGCCTCTTTTCCCTTGGGTTTCCGGAGCCCAAGGGTCATCTTATTTAAACCCCCCTGGGCTAGTGCTCCTCTGAGTGTTGGTCCGA
Source organism: Triticum urartu (assembly GCF_003073215.2). Taxonomy (NCBI): domain Eukaryota; kingdom Viridiplantae; phylum Streptophyta; class Magnoliopsida; order Poales; family Poaceae; genus Triticum; species Triticum urartu. Next base: position 378,934,930 of record NC_053024.1, on the reverse strand, counting down.
CTGAGCTGCCTGCGGGGCCACCTCGGGGCAACTTGAGGTTTGGTTTTACTCGTAGCTAGTCTCATCTGAGTGTGCCCTGAGAACGAGATATGTGCAGCTCCTATCGGGATTTGTCGGCACATTCGGGCGGTGTTGCTGGATTTGTTTTAACTTGTCGAAGTGTCTTGTAGAACCGGGATACCGAGCCTGATCGGAATGTCTCGGGAGAAGGTATATCCTTCGTTGACCGTGAGAGCTTGTCATGGGCTAAGTTGGGACCCCCTGTAGGGTTTTGAACTTTCGAAAGCCATGCCCGCGGTTATGGGCAGATGGGAATTTGTTAATGTCCAGTTGTAGATAACTTGAACCTTAACTTAATTAAAATGAATCAACTGTGTGAGTTACCGTGATGGTCTCTTCTCGGCGGAGTCCGGGAAGTGAACACGGTGTTGGAGTAATGCTTGTCGCAGGTTGTTCTCTAGTTATTCGATTGTGCATTGCCTTCTCTTCTCGCTCTCATTTGCGAATAGGGTAGCCACCATATATGCTAGTCGCTTGCTGCAGCTCCACATTTTTACCTTACTTTACCTATAAGCTTAAATAGTCTTGATCGCGAGGGTGCGAGATTGCTGAGTCCCTGTGGCTCACAGATTACTTCCAAACCAGATGCAGGGCCATACGACTCCGTTCCAGATGACGCGCTTGAGCTCAAGTGGGAGTTCGACGAGGACTCACGTCGTTACTATGTGTCTTTCCCTGATGATAAGTAGTGGTGCCCAGTTGGGGCGATCGGGACCGTGTCGCATGTTGGGTTGGTCTTTTATTTTGGCACCGTAGTCGGGCCATGAGTGATTGGATGATGTAATGCTATTTATGTACTTTGTTTGACGTGGCGAGTGTAAGCCAACTATGTTCCTTCCCCTTTTATTATTTATATTACATGGGATGTTGTGATGATTGCCTAACTTGCGACATTGCTTTCAATGCGGTTATGCCTCTAAGTCGTGCTTCGACACGTAGGAGATATAGCCGCATCGAGGGCATTACACGCAAAGAACTAAGTGCATAATAAAAACATAGGTAATGAAACATGATCAAGATGCAACTTGCCTTGGTACTGCTGGTTGAATTCTAAAGACTGATAATATTCTGCTTCACACTCCGGGCAATCTATCGCAACGAAGATAAACAAACATAAGCAACATTCCAGAGAACCAAAAGAACATGCAAAGCAATAAGTCTGAGAAAAACCAAATGAACATACAACACACTAAGCTACTACAGAAATATTCTAAGTGCAAAACAACACAGGCCTATGGTTCAAAGAGTGATGTGAAATACAGTGCATACTATGCATACTAGTAAAATATTAAAGGGCATATTCTAGTGTGTGAAAAATTATTGTGACAAAGGTCCAGGTGATAGGGTTTTGCTACGGTGACAGCATGCAAAAGGAATCAACTTAATCGAAGCTACAGTTTGGGAGATATGGCCATTTGAAGTTCGAATTTGAATCTGAATAAATTCAAATTTGAATCTGACAAAAGTTTGCAAAAAGTATACCACTTGATAGATCTAAACAATATGAAGAATTTGCCGCTGGTTTCATCGAGTTTGGATCTACGGTTTAAAAGTTATGGCTAATCTAAGTTCAGGGACTAATCTGCTAATTACAGGGAATAAACAGAGAAGAAAACTGTCGCAAACAAGTCCCTGGCCACGTGGTGGCTCGTGGCTGGCCGAGCAGTGTCCGCTGCGGAGGCTATACGGCGAACGGTCGCTAAATAAGAAAATCAGTGACGGCGGCTAACTAAATAAAAACCGATGCTCGGTTTAAATAAAACCATACGGTCTAAAGGAAATCGACCGGTAGTTTTTAAAATAAAAACCGTGGTTAAACGCGTACCGGTTCAACTAAAAAAACAACCTAATCTAATCTGGGCCGTTGATGATCGATCTAACAGACAAAAGGAGGTCCGGCAGCTTACAACGGCTGGCGACGTCGGCGACGAGCAGAGGACGGCGGCGCGATGTCGGGTGATGACGGGGCAGCAGATACGGCGGTCCTCGGCGTCGGGGAAGAAGACGGGGAGGTGCGGCGCGGCTTGGACGTCCGGATGGTGGCGTCGGGGCTCCTTAGGGACGTCGGGGTCGGCGAGGCGAAGGCGGCGGCGCTCCGTGGGCTCCGGCGAGGTCGGGCGTCGTCGGGGCGTCGTCTCCGGCGGGACCTAGGCGAGGAAAAGATGTCAAACGGATGCGCCTTGCCGCGGGAAATCATTTGACGAGGAAGGTGGAGGCCACGGTGGCTTACTGGCGACGGAAGGGACGACGAAACGACGCGGCTCCGGCGAGATGCGAACGTCGACAACGACGGCTATGGGCGGCGTGGGGAGAAGCAAGACGGCGGGTTTGGAAGAGTGTGTCGAGGGGCTTTTATAGGTGAGGGCAGAGGGCCCGAGGTCGACGAATAATCATTATCCAAGCGCGAGGCGGCTGACGGTTGCGGGCGGCGAGGCGCAGGTGTTTATCCCGCGCTGTGCGGGAAGTTGGGGACGGCCTGACGGGTGGGGCCCGCTTGGCAGCGGCAGCGAGAGGAGGCGAGCGAGGGCGGGCGCTGAGCGGTCGACCGGGCGGAAGCATCGGGCACTGGGGCGTCGGCCTTGGGCGAAATGGCCAGCTGGGCCGGTCGGGCGCTCCTGGGCCGAACCCAGTTTCGGTCCAGGCTGCGTGTGTGTGTGTGTGTGTTTTAACAGGAGACTAAAGTGGCCCATAACTAATTCAAATGAATTACTAAAAACACTAGAATAATTTCTAAAATAACTATATAATATTTAGAACCTAATGAACATTAACTTAAGCACAAAATATTTTGAAAATATTTTTCCTAATGCAATTAACGCACTTTTGTAAAAAATACCAATAAACTCCAAAACTTCAAATAATATTCAACATAAAATTTCCCACTCTTTTGTATTTTGAGGAAGTCATCTTATCCCCTCTCATTTGTTTTTCTCGAGTGGAAAAAAATATTATTTAAATATTTCAAAAACTCCAAAATGCAAAGAAATATGATATGCTTTGAATGATTCTATTAACATTCAAATTATATAAAAATTGGGATGTTACAGCTGATATGCACTTCTGGATTGAGGTGAATCCAAGTGTGCCGGTGCAATCCTTCTTGCACTTAAGTAGCTGTCGAACTCGCGGATGGAATTCACAATCCTGAGGAAGAGCTTTCGGCTCATCCGATAATGGCACCGAAATACTTTGTCGCCATGCAGTGGAGCATCGGTGAAGTAGTCAGAGTAGAGCAAGCAATAGCCTTCCAGTCGATGCCTCTGCTTTGCCTTCAGCCGCCCCGGCGCCGAGCCACCTTGCCGCGGCTTTGCATTGCTCTCGAGCAGGCCGACCAGGGCGGCGAGGACCACGAGATTCTCTTCTTTTTGGATGTTGGCATCGGCTTCCTCCTCCAGCAACGCCGCGAGTGACGGTGTCTTGGACTAGGGGATACTCACCACATCGTCTCCCGATCAGTTGGATTGGGCCGAGGACCCCCATGGCCGTTTACTCATGGGCCAGTTCGGACAGCCGAAGACATATACGAGGAAGATTCCACAAGACTTGGTGATCAAGACAAGGACTCCTCTCCACCGACGTATTCGACTAGGACTCTTGTTATCCTAGGCCTCTGGTATGTTATATAAGCCAAGGCCAGGCTAGTCAATAGATGATTATGACATTATTCATCATACCCTCAGGTTTTAGACCACAACATATGATCTCGAGGTAGGTCAACTCTGTACTTGATACTCCATCAATATAAACAAGAGCAGGACGTAGGGTTTTACCTCAATCAAGAGGGCCCGAACCTGGGTAAACATCGTGTTCCCTGTCTCCTGTTACCCATCGATCCATGATACACAGTTTGGGACCCCCTATCCGAGATCTGCTGGTTTTGACACCGACAATGATGCTTTCATTGAGAGTTCCGCTGCGTGATCGGCAAATGATCAATGGCTCGACCGCAGATTAACTGCAACGCTGGCATCTTCGTCGCCGGCTGGACTGGTCACCTTGGCTCGACTGAGGACCACGCTCCATCTCCGATCGTCATGTTCGAACGGGGGCCTTCATCAACATCAACTCCGATCTCTATCATGATCATAGAGTAATCATCTATGGAGTTCGGGGGCTCAATGTCAACATTGCCCTCGGGCGGTCGTACTGTTTTTTTCGGATAGCGAACTTGTATCCGCTGCCACCACCTCCTTGAGCATCACTTTGACGATTCGTTCAGTGGAATTGTGCGGAATTAAGTCTACAACAGCCATGCAAAATTTCATCGAGTTCCGATGGAGGACTATCCAACAATCTACGATATACCGGAGCCCTGTCAAATCTGGACGGGAATCCGAACGAGTTTAGGGCGTGGTCTCCAGAGCCTAGATCGGAGGTCCTTTGGAAGATCTAACCGTTCATCTACTTCGGACTTCCCATATCTACCACCCCTCCAAATTTTAGATCGATCTGACAGTTCAAACTTCGGTAACCTTCCAATGAGTGGACCACTTTTTCAGATCTGTTTTCTGCGCGAGAACGAATCCGACCCGAGTTCATCTTTTTTATGAACGCGATTTCAGACATCCTTTTTGAAGGAGGTTTTGTATGGGGTATTGTGTTTTGTTCCCAAACACATCCCACTAATTTTAAGGTATTTTCCAATATGATCTTCACCATCGCGCCGGTGTCAAACCAGCCCGTCAACATTACTCCACGGCTGCCGACGCGCTAGACACGTCGTCGCTTTGTTGAGCCGATCTCAACTTCTTCGAATCATCATCTGGGCAAGCCGAACAAGAGTTCGGCATCGCGAAGGATAAATCATCACCAACATCACCGCCCCACGGATTACACGGAGCGGGCACACCGGCATCGCTGCACGGTCACTTCATCAAGCCGACATTGACCGCGTCACAAGTTACGCCTGCGCCGGCATGGCCGCACTGTTGCTTTTTCAAGCCAATGTCTATCACGCCGAACTGCTTCAACACCTCGGCTGACATGGCAGCTGCAACATCTCCTTACCGACTTGCTCCATCACCTCGGCTAGACCTGGGGCTTCGCCATCCCTTCTTCAACCTACTCCGGAGACTTCGACGTCACCAGCCGACCAACTTCGTCACGTTAGCTGGACCGGGGGCTTTGCCTCGGTGAGCCCACCTTTGCCAGCATCGCCATGCCGTCACTTTATCACCCATCAGGCAATGGGTGTGTGGATCGAGTCCCAATTTTGGGAGTAACCTTTCTTCAGATTGCTACAACAGATAAACCAGGTGCTATTAATCCTACTATTTTTTCTTGCTTGGGTTTATTTTTCCCAAGGAATTATTACTCTGATTTGTTTCATCATCTGTACACAGGTCTATCAAATGGTGGCCACATTAACAACGGTCGCGTGGTGGTTCGGTCAGTTTCTGTATACAGTTTGGCGAATGTCGCATCTGGAACTCAGACCAGCCTACGAATTCAGGCCTAGCCATGCCTTCACCGTGTCACGCCGACACCCTGCATCGACATGACTTTGGCACCAGGCCACATCTCTTTCAATTTATTTTTGAAAAGCAATTATCCTTTTTGGACCGCACTATTTTTTGTGTGTAGGTGATCGACTTCGACTGCGTCACACGGTAACTTTGGCAAGCCGACGTCGTTGTCCCAATCGGCTCGCGTGATCACCTTGTTGGTCGAATCGCCATACTGTCATGTTCAGTTGCCTCAGGGACTTCGGCATCGCTGAGAGAGCTCTACCTTATCGAGTGTTCGGCACACGGGCCATATTTATTTTATTACTCACTTTGCGTAAATTATTAATTATGCAACAATTTTTTTACTATTCCTATTTATCTGCGGCTTGCACTATTTTCTGTGCACAGGTAAAGGATTCGGGTCGGGCAGCGCTGTCACCTCGGCGTACCGACGTACCACGTCACCTCGGCTGGACCGAGGGCTTCGCCATTACTTCATTAAGCCATGCCGGGGACTTCGGCGTCACACTACCGGCCTGCATTGGCCGTGCTATGTCACCAATTCGGAGTGCTGAGCTCTTCGCTCCGCCACCTCGGGACCAGCTTGGGGGCTGGGACCTTGTCCCGCCGTAAGCTCGGGCCGTGCATTGACACCAACAGAGTTTCTGTTATTCGTATTAACAGCTACTCTAGGGGGAATGTTTTTATGTGGTGCTAACGAGCGAGCACATTAACCAGCTAAGTCACTTCCATGCTTAAATACCTTCAGTTTTAAATTTTGTTCGGTTTGACCAAGCATTATGCTTTTTTGACAAAAAGTCATTTGTGAAAAACTTTCTTTGTTAAAACCTTGTTTGTTGCAAGCAAATTCAAATACCCCATTTATTTAGGGGCTTCCTTTATGAAGCCTTTCCTCTTGCATATGATTATACTTGTATGGCTTTGTTCCTTGTTCGTGTATTACGCCACAATATGCACCATGTTGACTTAAGTGTTTCGCAAGCTGGGTTGTCTGGATCCTGTGCTTACCCCTACATTCCCGATTGTTCGGCTAGGCGGTAAAGGGAGCACCTCTGCAATTGTTACTACCGGGCCATCCAAGTTAGTACCTCAGACTGGGTGAAGCCGAAAGCTAGCGCTCTTATTGTTTTCAATAATGGTCGGCACACAACGGAACTCATGAGTACAAAAAATCTATTGCACAAGTCTCATAGTAACAATGAGCAACCGAAGAAAGGTATCGGTGGAGGTACTATTTTCTTCGAAGATGCTTCTTACACTTCGTCAGTAATATAGCATAAGTTCCCTGAGCGCGCTTTGTCTGTTACAGCCTTATGGCCTGATTGCCTGGTTATCGGAAACACCGTCGATACTCTCGACAGGTGGAGTACATGACACTTTTCGGTCCTTGACCGAAGATGGAGAAGCCGATTGTCGGTTAAGACGTGTTTAAAGTTTGGGTGAACACATATATGATATAAGTACATCGGTACATACAATCATTATACATAAAATTCTTTTACCCAAGTCACTTGGGGGCTCTTAAAATTTAAATGAGTTGTTTTATAGTAAATGTTCTTTCTTCTTGGTCGTTGCAAAGTCTTTTTCTACCGCTCCTTTTTCGACTCGAGTGTATGGTCAATAGCCGGATAGCCTGTCTTCTCTCTAAAAGTTGCTCAAGTTTAGTTTGCTAAACTGACCTCGGAGAAGTACTATGACTTTGCAAAAGGAGCATGAAGCCGAAGGTTGATCCGCGTGAAATCTTGAGATCGGATGTGTCATGTTAAAGCACGACAGAAGCACAATTTTTTTTTCCAATTTTCGGATTGGCACCGAACACTTGATCTTGTTCGGACGTCAAGTTTTTACTGACGTTTTTTGGTTTTCCAAGCTTATGGCACTTCTAAACTATTTGTGTGTTTCCAGCATAAGTCTTGCAGTGCAACGCCGGTCACCTTTAGAGATTCGGCAAAAGCATTCTCGGATATTGCCACACATGCATCGGTTTCAAATTGTGTCTTCGGTCAAATAGTTGGTTGCCCGGCTCTTGTGCTTGCCTCCTACTGTCCGCGTTGTTCGGCTAGGTGTGCAAAAGGAGAACCACTGCGATTGTGGTGCTTCCAGGTCGCATGGTTGAGCACCTCAGTGGAGAAAGTTGAAAACAGACTATCACAATAAGCGTAAACTGGTCAGCGATCCAATGACTATGTTAAATGACGGGCCATTCATAACATTGGCCGAAGTGTTTACGACCTGACCTCGACTGTTGCCGAACACTACCGGGGGCTAGTAACTGGCCTCCCAAACTAAATCCTCAATATTTTGCTCTTACATTAGAGCTGAGGTTTCATGATCATGCTTAGCATGACAACCCAAAGAAAGGAACCCATAGCGGGACTATTTTCTTTGCAAGACATTTCTTATGTTAAACAGTAATATAACATATCTCTCTGCGTACCTTTGTTTATAAAACCGTATGGCCAGATTGTCTTGTTTGTCATAAATCTTTGCCCTCATAAAGGCTTTATAAAGTAGGACAAACACTCCTCGGCTACTAGCCGAGGAGGTGGAAGCCGATAATCGGTCAACAAAGTTTTGTACAATGCAGATCCGAGCATTAATGATGTAAAGTACTTAGATACATAGAATCATTACACATAATTTGTGATTTTACTCTGGATATGGATCCTTAATTCGGCCACCCGTGCCCGCATTAAGGCTCGGGGGCTACTGGGCTTCGGGCTTATCATTTACTAATATTAAAGGGGCACATCGATCCCCTGATATGGTGTTGCCACCCGACCAATGTCTCGGGGGCTACTGCATTGGCAATCCAGTGCAGAAAATTTAAGTGCAATATAGTTTTCGAGGAGATCATGATCCTCAGGTTGGTCGGCCGCACCCAACCTGAGTCTCAAGGAATTTGCACACCGCCTTTTGTGTCCAGAAGTATTCTGCCGAGCTAGGAGTTGATCCTCAGACCGATTTTGCAAATCAACCTGAGTCTCAGCGGCTACTGGGATCAGTGGTCTCATGTCATCGTTCAGGTGCATCTCAGGTTTTAGATCGATACACACCTTGAGGGCTACTGGCTATATATCTCGGCAGAGAATAAATTGCACCAATCAAAAATATTGAAAAATAATCGGCCCACAGTCGGGGTGGTGCACCACCTCGGAAGCAGTCCATCATAAAGCTCGGGTGCCAGTGGCTGGCTCCATAGAGGGCATTTCTGACATTAAGCTCGGCTAAACTCTTTCAACTTTTTTGAACCAAGGTGATCTATGACACCTCGGATATAGTCCGGCGTTGGAGCTCGGAAGTGGTCCGGCGTTGGTGCTCGTCTGCAAAAGATACCTCGAATATAGTCCGGCGTTGGAGCTCAGATGCAAGAGGACACTGCCGCCCGGGAACAACTTCAAACCCGAGGTGTGGCATAAAAATAACAGGCATTGATAAAGGCCGAAGACTTAAAGGGCTCCTCGGACACCCGACGTGTGAGATCTTCAGATTTAGCTCGCCAATCCTCAAGATAGAAGATGTGAAGATTTGTTGAACCAGTTTTCAAGACCGACGACCGAAGACGAAGAATAGTTTGGAAGAACCGAGGAGCGTCCCGAACTTGAAGACCGGTTCAGGGGGCTACTAACGGTGTCCTGGACTAGGGGGTACTCACCACATCGTCTCCCGATCATTTGGATTGGGCCGAGGACCCCCATGGCCGTTTACTCATGGGCCAGTTCGGACAGCCGAAGACATATACGAGGAAGATTCCACAAGACTTGGTGATCAAGACAAGGACTCCTCTCCACCGACGTATTCGACTAGGACTCTTGTTATCCTAGGCCTCTGGTATGTTATATAAGCCGAGGCCAGGCTAGTTAATAGATGATTATGACATTATTCATCATACCCTCAGGTTTTAGACCACAACATATGATCTCGAGGTAGATCAACTATGTACTTGATACTCCATCCATATAAACAAGAGCAGGACGTAGGGTTTTACCTCAATCAAGAGGGCTCGAACCTGGGTAAACATCGTGTCCCCTGTCTCCTGTTACCCATCGATCCATGATACACAGCTTGGGACCCCCTATCCGAGATCTGCCGGCTTTGACACCGACAGCGAGCGCCTCCACGTCGTCCGAGTCCATCACCGAGCAGACAAATTGTCGAACACCTGGCGGCATGGTGGGCGCACAGCCACCGGTATCCCGCCCTGCGCGGCCGGAGCGTCGGAAAACTCGCCCAAGAAGGTGGTGGAGGATGCCGCGGCGGAACCCTCTCGCTTTTCCGGTGGGGTATGTCCTATCTAGCAGTGGTGGGTGTGGGTGGCGCCGGGATCGACAAGGCGGCAGGAGGGCATGCGCGCGGGAAGGGGGGGTGGGCAAATCTGGACGTGCAAGATGACTTTTCGCCTGACAGTGTGGCCCAGACACAGTTTTCCCTTCCGCCGGAGCCCCCAAGCGCCCCCAGTGCGATGGGTTCGCCTGGGATGGCCGGGCCCAAAAAATGGGCCGAGCCATTGGAGTACGGCATCTTGGCGGCGCGACTGGGTTTTTTCGGCGTCGACGCGAAAAAAGCCGCCCTAGGGGGCCTGTTGGGGGCGCGGCTGGAGATGCTCTAAGATGGTTATGGTATAAGTGAAAGAATCCCTGTAAGTTATGGGTGGGATTTGGCAACCCCTGCACCGATGATGACCTTGAGTTTTTCTATGCCTCCATTAATATAACCGTGGGTGACGGCGCCAAAACACTGTTTTGGAACTCCCCTTGTCTACTTGGGCACACCCGATATTGCATCGCTTATTTTTTAGGCCCTGAGAAGAAAGAATTGAAAGATGGGCTAGGCTCTAAAGGGGAACACATGGATTCTCAAAAGTTTAAATTACTTGCATGGCTAGCCTTACAAGATAGGATTTGGACCACCGACAGTTTGGAGAAACGCGGTTGGGCAAATTCTGGTCTTTGCCTACTTTGCAAAAAGGAACAAAGAAGCGGGTGCACACATATTCTTCAAGTCTATATACACGCTTCGACTTCAGAGATCAATCATTGAGAAACTTGGTCTTGCAGTCATGGACACCTCCAAGTGGCACCTAGACAGATCCGTCAACAAGCAGTGGGATAAGAGAACCGACAACCATAATCCCAATTGGCATTGCTATGGCCTCCCTTGTCTTGCTTGTCTTTTGGACCATTTGGAACGAGAGAAATGCTTGGGTGTTCCACCACAAGTCTATGCCCTAGCCTGTCCTTGTTAACATCACATTAGAGGATGCCAAGCTTTGGGTTACCTCGGGCGCTAAGAAACTAGGGCATATCATTTTGCATGAGTAATTTCCATGCCGTGTTTGTGGGTGCTTTGTAAAACCGTAAAATCTATACACTTCTTATTTAATTGAAGAGGCAAATCTTATGCCTCTATTTAAAAAAAGCTATTTACCATCAGCTTTCTTTCCCATGGCCTCCACTTCCCCGCTCCAGGGCTCTCCGAGATTCGGCTCGGATCATCTATCGATTGAACTCACACGGAAAAGCCTTCTCTCGGCTAAAGCGAGGTTCCACTCCAGTTGTTAGGAAACGTAGCATGAAATTTCAAAAAATTTCCTACGCTCACATAAGATCTATCTAGGAGATGCATAGCAACGAGAGGGGGAGAGTATGCCTATGTACCCTCGTAGACCGGAAGTAGAAGCGTTTGACAACGCGGTTGATGTAGTCGAACTTCTTCTCATTCCGACCGATCAAGAACCGAACGTACGACATCTCCGAGTTCTGCACACGTTCAGCTCGATGACGTCCCTCGAACTCTTGATCCAGCAGATGGAGGAAATATGCTCTAGAGGCAATAATAAAGTTGTTATTTATATTTTCTTATATCATGATAAATGTTTATTATTCATGCTAAAATTATATTAACCAGAAACTTAGTACATGTGTGAATACATAAACAGAGTGTGACTAGTATGCCTCTACTTGACTAGCTCATTAATCAAAGATGGTTAAGTTTCCTAGCCATGGACAAAGAGTTGTCATTTGATAAGCAGGATCACATCATTAGAGATTGATGTGATTGACTTGACCCATCCGTTAGCTTAGCACGATGATCGTTACAGTTTCATTGCTACTGATTTCTTCAAGACTTATACATGTTCCTCAGACTATGAGCTTATGCAACTCCCGAATACCGGAGGAACACCTTGTGTGCTATCAAACGTCACAACGTAACTGGGTGATTATAAAGATGCTCTACAGGTGTCTCCAATGGTGTTTGTTGAGTTGGCATAGATCTAGATTAGGATTTGTCACTCCGAGTATCTGAGGCCCTCTCGGTAATGCACATCACTATAAGCCTTGCAAGCAATGTGACTAATGAGTTAGTTACGGGATGGTGCATTATAGAACGAGTAAAGAGACTTGCCGGTAACGAGATTGAACTAGGTATTGAGATACCGACGATCGAATCTCAGGCAAGTAACATACCGATGACAAAGGGAACAACGTATATCGTTATGCCGTTTGACCGATAAAGAGCTTCGTAGAATATGTAGGAACCAATATGAGGTTCCGCTATTGGTTATTGACCGGAGATGAGTCTCGGTCATGTCTACATAGTTCTCGGATGAGATCGGGGACATGGCGAGGAGTCTCGAAATGGTTGAGACGTAAAGATCAATATATTGGAAGGCTATATTCGGACATCGGAGAGGTTCTAAGTGATTCAGGTATTTTTCGGAATACCGGAGAGTTACGGGAATTCGTATTGGGCCTTAATGGGCCATACGAGAAAGGAGAGAAAGGCCTCAAGGGTGGCCGCGCCCCTTCCCCATGTACTGGTCCGAATTGGACTAGGGAAAGGGGGCACCCCCTTCCTTCCTTCTCCTTCTCCCTTCCCTTTTTCCTATTCCATGTGGGAGGTGGAATCCTACTAGGATTAGGGAGTCCTAGTAGGAATCCACACCTTGGGCGCGCCCTATGAGGGCCGGCCTCCTCCTCCCTCCATCCTTTATATACGTGGCCAGGGGGCACCCCATAGACACACAAGTTGATCATTGATCTCTTAGCCGTGTGCGGTGCCCCCTCCACCATAATCCACCTCGGTCATATCGTAGCGGTGCTTAGGTGAAGCCCTGTTCCGGTAGCATCATCATCACCGTCATCATGTTGTCATGCTGATGAAGCTCTCCCTCGACACTCTATTGGATCATGAGTTCGTGGGACGTCACCGAGCCGAACATGTGTAGATCGCGGAGGTGCCATACCTTCGGTGCTAGGATCGGTCGATCGTGAAGACGTACGACTACATCAACCGCGTTGTCATAACGCTTCCGCTTACGGTCTACGAGGGTACATGGACAACACTCTTCCCCTCTCGTTGATGTGCATCACCATGATCTTGCATGTGCATAGGAAAATTTTGAAATTACTACGTTCCCCAACAGTGGTATCCGAGCCAGGTCTATGCGTAGATGTTATATGCACGAGTAGAACACAAAGGAGTTGCGGGCGTGGGTATATACATATTGCTTGCCATCACTAGTTGTTTCTTGATTCGGTAGTATTGTTGGATGAAGCGGCCCAGACCGACATTACGCGTACGCTTACGCGAGAGTGGTTCTACCGATGTGCTTCGCACACAGGTGGCTGGTGGGTGTCAGTTTCTCCAACTTTAGTTGAATCGGATTCAATGAACAGGGTTCTTTCTGAAGATCAAAAAGAAATCACTATACCGCATTGTGGTTTTTGATGCATAGGTAAGAACGGTTCTTGCTCAGCCCGTAGCAGCTATGTAAAACTTGCAACAACAAAGTAGATGACGTCTAACTTGTTTTTGCAGGGCATGTTGTGATGTGATATGGTCAAGCGTGATGAGATATAAATTGTTGTATGAGATGATCATGTTTTGTTAAAGTTATCGGCAACTGGCAGGAGCCTTATGGTTGTCTCTTTATTGCATAAGATGCAAGTGCCATGTAATTTCTTTACTTTATCGCTATGCGATAGCAATAGTTGCAAAAGAAATAGCTGGTGAGACGACCATGTGACGACACGTTGACAAAAGGTCAAGATGATGGAGATCATGGTGTCATGCCGGTAACAATGGAGATCATGACAGTTGATGCGGAGCATCCCAAGGTCATCCCCATGGACCTACCATCATCTCACCAAGTGCCTAGCGGACCCATGAAACGAACACATGCAAGAGCTCTTGAAACCGAGACGACATCTCTCCTCTCACATTTCCACTTTGATGCACATGAGACATGGCTACTACCTCATATGGAAACATTGTGCATACTCAGGTATCATGGAGAAGGTAAGGAGCAAGAAGAAGAGGAAGAGGAAGATGCACGTGAAGACGGAGAAGAAGAAGAGGTGATGCAGAAGAAGCTACAGGCTCTGGACGACCGGCCAGGATCGGACGTCCGACGATCTCCAGGCTCCGGACGTCCGACGTTTCCACACCCGAGCCAAAACTACGGATTTCTGATGCCCCACGGACGACCGACGCCCGGATGTCCGACCCCGACCGGACGTCCGACCGAAGACCACCCGAGCCGAATCTACGGACGTCCGGACCCTCCGGGTGACCGGTGACTCCCGGACATCCGACGCCTGTGTGCTGTTTCGTGTTGGGCCGCAGCCCATGTACCCCTTCGCCCCCTCTTTTGCACTAAGACTATATATAGACCTCCTATTCCTTCTAGCTAGGGTTAGCAAAGGATTAGCTCATATTTCGTGTGAGAGCTTTGCTCATCCACTTGGTTACCTTCTCCTCGGAGATTCAAGCCTCCACCGGAGAAGATCCCCCAAGCGGATTCAAGACCCCTTTTTAGGGAAGAACTCAAGACCTCCTTTGGAGAAGAATCGGCTACCGTGTACCGTCCGTTGTTGACTTTGGATCTTGTATCTCCTATCGTGTTTCGAGGATCTAGCACTTGTGTAATCATTCTTGTTGGTTTGAGCGTCTCTCTTGTGTTTTCCCCATGTTTACCCTCCTCGTGTTCATCACGGGATCCGCTCCTTTCGTGAAAGATCGGCCGATTAGGGTTCTACCCTACATCAACTTGGTATCAAGAGCCACGTTGATCACGATTTCGGAGCCTCCCCATTGTGTTGCTAGCCTAGTTTTTGTTGTTTTTGTCCCAAATTCGAAAATTTCCCATAAAAATAGCCCCAATTTTTTTTTGTGATTTGTTGGTGTGTCGAAATTTTGTTGGATTTGATCCGTGGATTTTCTTTGTTTTGAGTGGATCTAGCTTTTCCCCCTTGTCTCCACCCTTTCCATCCACAAAATCCTCCGGATTCGACAAATTTCCACATCTCCATGAACCCTAGCTATTCATCCCGTGCCCTAATTTCGTCCAGGCACCGGACGTCCAACCCCTACCGGCACCGACCCAGCCCGGACGTCTGACGAACCCTGACGAAACTGTTTTTTTAGTTTTGCACCACCACCGCCTCACATTTCCGCATACGCACTCTTACCACCTATACGCCATCACAACTTCCGCATACCACCACCATTACTTACCCGTTTCACACTCCGACACGTGTTGCCACTTCGAGCTTTGAGAATTTGATTTGCGGTACCGTCTCCTTTTGTGTTTCGGCTATCTAGGTACAGTTCGACATCGACATCACCGCCGCTCATCTTCGCCATGGACGCGTCATCAACAACAACCACCTCGACTACATCTTGGTATTTGGGACACCCATTTGATCACCGTCATCCGTTCTTGCTTACGGACGAGGAACCAAAGAACGGTAACCTCGTCTTGGTATCGTGATACATCATTCTTGCCATTACATTGATAGCCATCATAGCCTTACTCCTTTGCTTTGCTTACCCATCGAGACTAGCCATTGAGTATTGCCGGCAACAAGATTTGTGCACATTAGTGATCATACTTCCCATAGCATACATACATCATTGTTGCATATATTGGTATCATCTCTTGTGTCACAAAGTTTTCATCACATACACAATTGCTATCATGGTTCGTCAAGCATTGCATGAGAAAAGAGCTCAAACATCAAAGAGCCAAACAACCTTTTAAGAAAAAAGAAAATATAAGCAAAGAGCTTTTAAGAAAGAACCATAGCATCATACGACATTAAGATTGTCATACTCGATCATCTTGGATCATCGCATACAAACACCTTGCATAGAGCATACTTGGGATAGAAGTCGTTGCATTTTTGCTTAGTAGGTTGTGCACAAGTCTTTGTATCCGCCTATTGTGCAATCGTGCTAGCGTCTCTCTAGTGTTGTGCAACAAGAGCATTTTTGCGGATTCCACATTTTGGCTCATCCTTGGTTGCCCAACCCCACTTATCTCTTTGCGTGTGTGTTTCCGTGTACATTGTATTGCTTGGTCTACTTGTTACATTGCAATCTTGCGAATCTTTTCCAACATTATTGAAGCTCACTTACAATTGCACTAAATTTTGTGCCACCATCCTAACCAAGCTCCACCATAAGCTTTTACTTGTGTAGGTGTGAGAAAACGACAAGAATTGGTACCAATTGTGCTATTTCCTTGTCCACATTGGAGTGATCATTGATCCACTTTCAACTTCGGTCAAGGTACATTTGGTATTCGTTCTTCTCTTTCTACCACTCACATTGTGTATCTTGGAATGATGGATAGGCCAAGTACTTCTACCAACCCACTCTTCATTGAGCACGACGACGACATGAACTCCTACGTCACCAAGAGCCACCTCTTTGGTGCACAACGTGCTTTGCATCAAGAGCAACAAGCAATGAGTGAACGCATCGACAACCTCGCCGCCAACTTGCGACTCTCCGAGCAACGTACAAGGGACTACTTTGACCACAAACTCGACGATCACAAGCAAGAGAATGACGCAAGGATGGACGAGATTCGCTCTTTGTTGCTCAACCGCTCTTCTTCCACTTCGTCCTCTTCAAGAAGGAGCCGTTCAAGTCGACACTCCGACTTCACCCTCTCTGTCTCAAGCACACTGACATCGAACACTCTACGCCATGCCGCGCGCAACGATCATCAAGCAAGCCTCAATACTCTACGCGACACCGACTCTCAAGAGCACCGACAACGTCAAACCCAAGAGGCTTTTGCACTAGCACGAGAATGGCAACGACAATGCCAACATGAAGAGGAAGAGCGCGCACGTCTACACCAAGATGCACAAGATGCCGAGGAACAACGCCAAGAACAACAACTCCGTGAAGCTCAAGCACTTGAGGCGCAACAAGCCCTCCAAGATTCAAGTCGCGCCATAGCCAACCGAGGCCGACAAGCTCGTGAACATGAAGAAGCACTCCGCGAAGAAATTCAAGAACGAAGATTTCAAGCTCGCGTGCATCGTCAAGTTCCTCAAGTTCCTCCTCGAGCTCGACAAGCGCCTCCACAAGCTCGACAACAACATCAAGTTCATAAAGAGCATGCCGACAATGGAAATCCTCCACGACAAGAACAACATGAGGTTGACAACCCTCCATACCAAGAGCGACATGAGCTTGACAATCATCTACAACACGGGCGTCATCATCCTCGACCCCAACACAATGAAGAGCAACGCTACGGCAAGCTAAAGTTCAGCATGCCCAAGTTCAATGGAAGCAACGATCCCGAAGAGTACCTATCATGGGCATTGAAGGTCGACAAAATCTTCCGTTTGCACAACTATGAAGAAGAGAAGAAGATCGCAATGGCATCCCTTGAGTTCCAAGACTATGTCCTCATTTGGCGGGAACAAGTTATCGAGCGCCGAGAGGTAAGAGGTGAACTACCCATCACTACTTGGGCACAAATGAAGGATGTCATGAGATCACGCTTCGTGCTTACCTACTACAACCGCGACCTCTTCAAGAAACTCCAACTACTCAAGCAAGGAACCAAGAGTATTGAAGAGTACTACAAGGAGATGGAGATTGCCATGATACGAGCCAATGTCATGGAAGATGATGAGCAAACTATGACACGTTTCTTGAATGGACTCAACCATCCTATCAAGAAGATCGCCGACTTCCAACCATACTCGAACGTCATCGAGCTAGTGCATCAAGCTACCAAAACGGAACGTCAAGTGCAAGATGATTTCAGGTATGCCAAGTTCTCATCCAAGTCATACGGCTTCTCCAACACCCAAGCTTCAACAACTCGTACACCGTCGACAAGTCGAGTTCCAAGAAAGCTTCATCAACTACAAGTCATCCTCCTACTACAAGCAACTTCAAGCCGAGAGCTTCATCATCATCCACTCCAACCGATGAGACCGTCAAGACAAGTTCCTTCAAATGCTTCGCATGCGGAGGCCGAGGCCACAAGTCCTACAAGTGCACCAACAAGAAGACCATGATCCTCAATGATGACGGAACCTACGACTCGATGAGTGAAGGAGAAATGGACGCTATTGAGCAAGTAGCCATGCACCGACAAGTGAACGATGAAGAGGAACAAGTATTTTGCGATGAAGATTCAAGTCCAGCTCTTGTAGTCTCCAAGGTCTTGACTCTCCAACATCACCAAGAAGAAGACCAAAGATGCCACATATTCCACACCAAGGCCGACATCAATGGAAGATCCATCATGGTCATCATCGATGGAGGGAGTTGTCATAACCTCACAAGTGAAGAACTTTGCTCCAAGATCCAATTGCCCAAGACGAAGCACCCACATCCATACAAAGTGCAATGGCTTAGCGACTCCGGCACTATCCAAGTCGAGCATCGAGTACAAGTCTCCTTCACAATTGGTGCCTATGAAGACACTTTGGAGTGCGACGTCGTTCCAATGACCGTTTGCCACCTTCTCCTTGGACGCCCATGGCAATTTGATAGAGGAGTCATCCACAACGGCCGAACGAACCACTACATCTTCAAGATGAAGGGCAAGGTGTACGTACTTCGTCCCATGTCTCCAAGACAAGTTGTCACCGACAAGCAAGCCACCCATCATGGAGATAATAGTGAGAGAGCGAGCCACCAAAAAGAGAGTGAGCGCCAGAAGCCCAAATCGAGTGCCTCCATGATGAGAGACAAAAAGAACTTAATCCTATTTGCCACCAAAAGTGAGATAAGAGGAGTGTGTGAGAACCCATCTAGTGTCCTACACTACGTCCTGTTGTGCAAGGACAATGCACCACAAGCTAACACCTCTCACACTCTTCCTCTAGTGTTATCTTCTCTTTTGCAGGAATTTCACGATGTTTTCCCTGACGATCTACCTCCGGGACTACCTCCACTACGTGGCATCGAGCACCGCATCGACCTCATCCCTAGAGCACCGCTTCCGAACAAAGCTCCCTACCTCTTCAACCCCGAAGAAACCAAAGAAATACAAAGGCAAGTAAAGCATCTCATAGACCATGGACATGTGCGTGAAAGTTTGAGCCCTTGTGCCGTCCCGGTCATCCTTGTGCCAAAACGAGACGGTAAATTTCGCATGTGCTCCGATTGTAGACCTATCAATGCTATCACCGTCTGTTATATGTATCCCATTCAACGCCTTGATGATATGCTTGATGAACTTAGTGGTGCCACTATCTTTTGGAAAATTGATATTAAGAGTGGTTACTATCAAATCCGCATACAAGAGGGTGATGAATGGAAAACCACTTTCAAAACCAAGTTTGGCTTGTATGAGTGGTTAGTCATGCCTATGGGTCTATCGGAAGCACCGGGTACTTTTATGCGTCTTATGAATCATGTCTTTCGCCCTTACATTTGTGTGTTTGTTGTGGTATACTTCGATGATATCCTTGTTTTAGCAAGTCTCTCAAACATCATGTCACCCATGTTCGAACCGTTTTACAAACTCTTCTAAAAGAGCGTCTCTATGCTAATATGGAGAAATGCCTTTTTGGCGTGGACAAGCTCGTTTTCTTGGGTTTTGTTGTATCTTCTAAGGGTGTTCATGTTGATGAGTCCAAGATCAATGCTATTAAGACTTGGCCACAACCAACCAATTTGCAACAAGTGCGTAGTTTTCTTGGCCTTGCGGGTTTCTATCATCGCTTTGTGAAAGATTTTAGCACCATTGCTTCACCTTTGCATGCTTTGGGCAAGAAGAATGCGCCTTTTGTTTGGGGACCATCCTAAGATACCGCTTTCAATGAGCTTAAGAATTTGCTTACTCATACTCCCGTGCTTGCATTACCCAACTTTGACAAACCCTTTGAGATTCATTGCGATGTTAGCGGTAATGGCATAGGAGGTGTGTTAACACAAGATAGGCGTCCCATAGCATACTTTAGTGAGAAACTCTCTGGCGCGCAACTCAATTACCCCATCTATGACAAGGAGCTCTATGCTTTAGTCCGTGTTTTGCATGAATGGGAACACTATCTTTGCCCTCATGAATTTATCATTCATACCGATCATGAAACACTCAAGTATCTTAAGGGCCAAACCAAGTTGAACAAGCGTCACGCTAAATGGAGCGAATTTATTGAGTCTTTTCCTTATGTCATCAAGTACATTAAGGGTAAAGAAAACATTTTGGCGGATGCCCTTTCCCGCATATGCATGCTTGTTACTCAACTTGAATTGGATGTCATTGGTTTTGAGCATATAAAAGACTTGTATGAGCATGACCCTACTTTTGCTACTCCTTATGCCAAGTGTTTGACGCACACCTCTTGGGAACGCTATTACGTTAAACATGGATATCTTATGAGAGCTAACAAACTTTGCATCCTCGAGTCTTCTCTTCGTTTGTTGCTTTTGCTGGAATCTCATGGAGGAGGCTTAATGGGACACTTTGGACGTGACAAGACATTCGCTATGCTCTCAAAGAACTACTATTGGCCCAAGATGTTTCGTGACGTCAACCGATTCACCAACTGATGCCCTACATGTCGCAAAGCTAATTCTAAAGCCCAATCCCATGGCCTTTATATGCCTCTACCAATTCCATATCAACCATGGGAAGACATTAGCATGGACTTTGTACTTGGTTTGCCTAGGACTCGAAATGGGAAGGATTCGGTATTTGTCATTGTGGACCGTTTCTCAAAAATGGCACATTTCATTCCTTGCAACAAGATAGATGATGATTCACATGTTGCTACTCTCTTTTGTAGGGAAATATTGCGTCTACACGGAGTGCCAAAGACGATCGCCTACAACGGCCAAACGGAAGTTACCAACCGCACACTCTCCGCTCTACTTCGAGTACTCATCAAGAAGAACATCAAGGAGTAGGAGGAGTGCCTACCTATCGCCGAGTTCGCCTACAACCGAGCAAGACACTCAACAACCGGCAAGTCCCCTCTCGAGGTCATCTATGGATTCAACCCATTGTCACCATTGGACATTATTCCTCTACCACTCCAAGAGCGCATCAATTTGGACGCAAGTGCACGAGTGACACATCTCAACAAGGTGCATGAAGATACAAGAATCACCATCGATCGCCAAGTTCAACGCCTTGCGACCAAGCTCAACTTCAACAAGCAACCTATGGTATTCAACACCGGAGATCTCGTGTGGCTACACCTTCGCAAGGACCGCTTTCCCCAAGAACGCAAGTCCAAACTTCGACCACGAGCGGATGGACCCTTCAAGGTGCTCGCACGCTACAACGACAACGCTTACAAGATCGACCTCCCGCGTGACAAGTACAACGTGAGCGATATCTTCAATGTCAAGGACCTCTCGCCCTTCCATGGTGATGAAGTAGTTGATCCGAGGACAGATCTTCCCCAAGGGAGGGGAGATGATGTGGAGTATCCAAAGGTCATCCCCATGGACCTACCATCGTCTCACCAAGTGCCTAGCGGACCCATGACACGAGCGCGTGCAAGAGCTCTTGAAACTGAGGTGACATCTCTCCTCTCACATTTCCACTTTGATGCACATGAGACATGGCTACTACCTTATATGGACACATTGTGCATACTCAGGTATCATGGAGAAGCTAAGGAGCAAGGAGAAGAAGAAGAGGAAGATGGACGTGAAGACGGAGAAGAAGAAGAAGAAGAAGAAGAGATGATGCAGAAGAAGCTACAGGCTCCGGACGACCGGC
This sequence comes from Triticum urartu, assembly GCF_003073215.2. Lineage (NCBI taxonomy): Eukaryota > Viridiplantae > Streptophyta > Magnoliopsida > Poales > Poaceae > Triticum > Triticum urartu. Next base: position 378,913,399 of record NC_053024.1, on the reverse strand, counting down.
CAGGACCGGACGTCCGACGATCTCCAGGCTTCGGATGTCTGACCCAGACCGGATGTCTGATGCTTCCACACCCGAGCCAAAACTACGGATTTCCGGCGCCCCACGGATGACCGACGCCCGGACGTCCGACCCTGACCGGACGTCCGACCGAAGACCACCTGAGCCGAATCTATGGATGTCCGACAGGCACCGGACGTCTGGACCCTCACGAGCCTCCGGACGACCGACGCCTGTGTGCTGTTTCGTGTTGGGCCGCAGCCCATGTACCCCTTCGCCCCCCTCTTTTGCACCAAGACTATATATAGACCTCCTATTCCTTCTAGCTAGGGTTAACAAAGGATTAGCTCATATTTCGTGTGAGAGCTTTGCTCATCCACTTGGTTACCTTCTCCTCGGAGATTCGAGCCTCCACCGTAGAAGATCCCCCAAGCGGATTCAAGACCCCATTTAGGGAAGAACACAAGACCTCCTTTGGAGAAGAACCGGCTACCGTGTACCGTCCGTTGTTGACTTTGGATCTTGTATCTCCTATCGTGTTTCTAGGATCTAGCACTTGTGTAATCATTCTTGTTGGTTTGAGCGTCTCTCTTGTGTTTTCCCCGTGTTTACCCTCCTCGTGTTCTTCGTGTTCATCGCGGGATCCGTTCCTTTCGTGAAAGATCGGCCGATTAGGGTTCTACCCTACATCAACAGTACTTTGGAGGTGGAGATCAAAAGCACAAGATGATGATGACCATACCATGTCACATATTTTTGATTGCATGTGATTTTATCTTTTATACATATTTTTTGCTTAGTTCGGCGGTAGCTTTATAAGATGACCCCTTACTAAAATTTCAAGGTATAAGTGTTCTCCCTGAGTATGCACCGTTGCGATAGTTCTTCGTGTCGAGACACCACGTGATGATCGGGTGTGATAAGCTCTACGTTCACATACAACGGGTGCAAGCCGGTTTTGCACACGCAAAATACTCGGGTTAAACTTGACGAGCCTAGCATATATAGATATGGCCTCGGAACACTGGAGACCAAAAGGTCGAGCGTGAATCATATAGTAGATATGATCAACATAGTGATGTTCACCATTGGAAACTACTCCAACTCACGTGATGATCGGACATGGTTTAGTTGATTTGGATCACGTGATCATTTAGATGACTAGAGGGATGTCTATCTAAGTGGGAGTTCTTAAGTAATATGATTAAACTGAACTTTAATTTATCATGAACTTAGTCCTGATAGTATTTACATAACTATGTTGTAGGTCAATAGCTCGCGATGTTGCTCCCCGTTTATTTTGATATGTTCCTAGAGAAAAACTATGTTGAAAGATGTTAGTAGCAATGATGCGGACTTGGTCTGTGATCTGAGGATTTTCCTCATTGCTACACATAAGAATTATTTCATTGATGCACTGCTAGGTGACAGACCTATTGCAGGAGTAGATACATACGTTATGAATTTTGACAAAAGCTCGGTATGATGACTACTTGATAGTTTAGTGACCATGCTTTACAGCTTAGAACCGGGACTTCAAAAAAATTTTGAACGCCACAGAGCATATAAGATGTTCCAAGAGTTGAAATTGGTATTTCATACTCATGCCCATGTCGAGAGGTATGAGACCTCTAACAGTACTTTGCCTGCAAAATGGAGGAGAATGGCTCAACCAGTGAGCATGTGCTCAGATTGTCTGGGTACAACAATTGCTTGAATCAAGTGGGAGTTAATCTTCCAGATAAGATAGTAATTGAAAAAGTTTTGTAGTCACTATCACCAAGTTACTAGGACTTCTGATGAACTATAATACGCAAGGGATGACGAAAGTAATTCCCGAGCTCTTCGCGATGTTGAAATTGGTGAAGGTAGAAATCAAGAAAGAGCATCAAGTGTTGATGGTTTATAAGACCACTAGTTTCAAGAAAAAGGGAAAAAGAATAGAAAGGGAACTTCAAGAAGAATGTCAAACAAGTTGTCACTTCCGTGAAGAAACCCAAAACTAGACACAAGCCTGAAACTGAGTGCGTCTACTGCAAAGGAAATGGTCACTGGAAGTGAAACTGCCCCTAGATACTTGGTGGATAAGAAGGATGGAAAAATGAACAAAGGTATATTTTATATACATGTTATTGATGTGTACTTTACTAGTGTTTATAGCAACCCCTCGGTATTTGATACTAGTTTAGTTGCTAAGAGTATTAACTTGAAACAGGAGTCGCAAAATGAACAGAGACTAGTTAAGGGTGAAGTGACGATGTGTGTTGGAAGTGGTTCCAAGAATGATATGATCATCATCGCACACTCCCTATACTTTCGGGATTAGTGTTGAATCTAAATAAATGTTATTTGGTGTTTGCGTTGAGCTTGAATATTGTTTGATCATGTTTATTGCAATATGATTATTCATTTAGGTTAGAGAATAATTGTTGTTCTGTTTACATGAATAAAACCTTCTATGGTTATTCACCCAATGAAAATGGTTTGTTGGATCTTGATCGTAGTGATACACATATTCAAAATATGGAAGCCAAAAGATGAAAAGTTAATAATGATAGTGCAACTTATTTGTGGCACTGCCGTTTGGGTCATATTGGTGTAAAGCACATGAAGAAACTCCATGCTGATGGGCTTTTGGAATCACTTGATGCTTGCGAACCATGCCTCATGGGCAAGATGACTAAGACTCCGTTCTCCGGAACTATGGAGCGAGCAACAGACTTGTTGGAAATAATACATACTGATGTATGCAGTCCAATGAGTGTTGATGCTCGCAGCGGGTGTCGTTATTTTCTAACCTTCACAGATGATTTGAGCAGATATGGGTATATCTACTTGATGAAACATAAGTCTGAAACATTTGAAAAGTTCAAAGAATTTCAGAGTGAAGTGGAAAATCACCGTAACAAGAAAATAAAGTTTCTACGATCTGATCGTGGAGGAGAAAATTTGAGTTACGAGTTTGGTCTTCATTTAAAACAATGCAGAATAGTTTCGAAACTCACGCCACCTGGAACACCACATTGTAATGGTGTGTCCGAACGTCGTAACCACACTTTATTAGATATGGTGCGATCTATGATGTCTCTTACTGATTTACCACTGTTATTTTGGGGTTATGCATTAGAGACAGCTGCATTCACGTTAAATAGGGCACCATCTAAATCCGTTGAAATGACACCTTATGAACTGTGGTTTGGCAAGAAACCCAAGTTGTCACTTCTTAAAATTTGGGGCTGCGATGCTTATGTGAAAAAGCTTCAACCTGATAAGCTCGAACCCAAATCGGAAAAATGTGTCTTCATAGGATACCCAAAGGAGATTGTTGGGTACACCTTCTATCATAGATCCGAAGGCAAGATATTTTGTTGCTAAGAATGAATCCTTTCTAGAGAAGGAGTTTCTCTCGAAAGAAGTGAGTGGGAGGAAAGTAGAACTTGATGAGGTAATTGTACCCGCTCCCTTATCGGAAAGTAGTTCATTACAGAAATCAGTTCCAGTGATTCCTACACCAATTAGTGAGGAAGCTAATGATGATGATCATGAAACTTCAGATCAAGTTACTACCGAACCTCGTAGGTCAACCAGAGTATGGTCCGCACCAGAGTGGTACGGTAATCCTTTCTGGAAGTCATGTTACTAGACCATGACGAAACTACGAACTATGAGGAAGCCATGATGAGCCCAGATTCCGCAAAATGGCTTGAGGCCATGAAATCTGAGATGGGATCCATGTATGAGAACAAAGTGTGGACTTTGGTTGACTTTCCCAATGATCGGCAAGCCATTGAGAATAAATGGATCTTCAAGAGGAAGACAAACGCTGATAGTGGTATTACTATATACAAAGCTCGAATTGTCACAAAAGGTTTTCGACAAGTTCAAGATGTTGACTACGATGAGATTCTCTCACTCGTAGCGATGCTTAAGTCTGTCCGAATCATGTTAGCAATTGCCATATTTTATGAAATCTGGCAAATGGATGTCAAAACTGCATTCCTTAATGGATTTCTTAAAGAAGAGTTGTATATGATGCAACAAGAAGGTTTTGACAATCCTAAAGGTGCTAACAAAGTGTGCAAGCTCGAGCGACCCATCTATGGAGTGGTGCAACCATCTCGGAGTTGGAATATATGCTTTGATAAAGTTATCATAGTATATGGTTTTATACAGACTTGCGATAAAGCATGTATTTACAAGAAAGTGAGTGGGGGTGCTACAACCTTTTTGATAAGTATATGTGAATGACATATTGTTGATCGAAAATGATGTAGAATTTTTTGGAAAGCATAAAGGAGTGTTTGAAAGGAGTTTTTCAAAGAAAGACCTCGGTGAAGCTACTTACATATCGAGCATCAAGATCTATAGAGATAGATCAAGATGCTTCATATATTTTTCAATGAGTACATACCTTGACAAGATTTTGAAGTAGTTCAAAATGGAACAGTCAAATAAGGAGTTCTTGCCTGTGTTGCAAGGTGTGAAGGTGAGTAAAAACTCAAAACCCAACCCCGGTAGAAAATAGAAAGAAAATGAAAAGTCATTCCCTATGCCTCAGCCATAGGTTCTATAAAATATGCCATGTTGTGTACCAGATCTATTGTATACCCTACACTGAGTTTGGCAAGGGAGTACAATAGTGATCTAGGAGTAGATCACTGGACAGCGGTCAAAATTATCCTTAGTGGAATAAGGATATGTTTCTCAATTATGGAGGTGACAAAAGGTTCATCGTAAAGGGTTACGTCGATGCAAGTTTTGACACTGATCCAAATGACTCTAATCTCAATCTGGATACATATTAAAAGTGGGAGCAATTAGCTAGAGTAGCTCCGTGCAAAGCATTGTAGACATAGAAAATTTGCAAAATACATATTGCTCTGAATGTGGCAGACCCATTGACTAAATTTCTCTCACAAGCAAAACATGATCACTCTTTGGGTGTTAATCACATAGCGATGTGAACTAGATTATCGACTCTAGTAAACCCTTTGGGTGTTAGTCACATGGAGATGTGAACTAATCACATAAAGATGTGAACTATTCGTGTTAAATTACATGACGATGTGAACTAGATTATTGACTCTAGTGCAAGTGGGAAACTGAAGGAAATATGCCCTAGAGGCAATAATAAAGTTGTTATTTATATTTCCTTATATCATGATAAATGTTTATTATTCATGCTAGAATTGTAAACCGGAAACTTAATACATGTGTGAATACATAAACAAACAGAGTGTCACTAGTATGCCTCTACTTGACTAGCTCGTTAATCAAAGATGGTTAAGTTTCCTAGCTATGGAAAAAGAGTTGTCATTTGATAAGTGGGATCACATCATTAGAGAATGATGTGATTGACTTGACCCATCCGTTAGCTTAGCACGATGATCATTACAGTTTCATTGCTACTACTTTCTTCATGACTTATACATGTTCCTCAGACTATGAGATTATGCAACTCTCGAATACCGGAGGAACACCTTGTGTGCTATCAAACATCACAATGTAACTGGGTGATTATAAAGATGCTCTACAGGTGTCTCCGATGGTGTTTGTTGAGTTGGCATAGATCAAAATTAGGATTTGTTACTCCGAGTATCGGTGGGGTATCTCTGGGCCCTCTCGGTAATGCACATCACTATAAGCCTTGCAAGCAATGTGACTAATGAGTTAATTATGGGATGATGCGAGTAAAGAGACTTGCCGGTAATGAGATTGAACTAGGTATTGAGATACCGACGATCGAATCACGGGCAAGTAACATACCGATGACAAAGGGAACAACATATATCATTATGCGGTTTGACCGATAAAGATCTTCGTAGAATATGTAGGAACCAATATGAGCATCTAGGTTCCGCTATTGGTTATTGACCGGAGATGAGTCTCAGTCATGTCTACATAGTTCTCGAACCCATAGGGTCCGCACGCTTAATGTTCTGTGACGATTTGTATTATGAGTTATGTGATTTTATGACCGAAGTTTGTTCAGAGTCCCGGATGAGATCGGGGACATGACGAGGAGTCTCGAAATGGTCAAGACGTAAAGATCGATATATTGGAAGGCTATATTCGGACATCGGAAAGGTTCTGAGTGATTCGGGTATTTTTCGGAGTACCGAAGAGTTACGGGAATTCGTATTGGGCCTTAATGGACCATACGGGAAAGGAGAGAAAGGCCTCAAGGGTGGCTGCACCCCTTCCCCATGGACTTGTCTGAATTGGACTAGGGAACGGGGGCGCCCCTTCCTTCCTTCTCCTTCTCCCTTCACTTTTTCCTATTCCATGTGGGAGGTGGAATCCTACTAGGACTAGGGAGTCCTAGTAGGACTCCACACTTTGGGCGTGCCCTATGAGGGCCGGCCTCCTCCTCCCTCCATCCTTTATATACGTGTCCAGGGGCACCCCATAGACACACAAGTTGATCATTGATCTCTTAGCTGTGTGCGGTGCCCCCTCCACCATAATCCACCTCGGTCATATCGTAGTGGTGCTTAGGCGAAGCCCTGTTCCGGTAGCATCATCATCACGCCGTCATGCTGATGAAGCTCTCCCTCGACACTCTGCTGGATCGTGAGTTCGTGGGACATCACCGAGCCGAACGCGTGCAGATCGCGGTGCTAAGCGCCTCCCCTTTGGAACACAGAATGGTGTGGTGGGTGAGACATAGTAAGGGAGCTCTTTCGAAGAAAGTGTCTTTTGAATTACTTACATGCAAAGCAGGAATGAGGCCGGGGTAATCAGCAATGATAGGTACATCTGTGCCGTCATAGCTTGTCTGATAAAATATTCCATCCTCGAGCTCCACAAATATGTCCGGATCTTCTTCATATCCGGGGTCAAGATCCCGGTTGCGATTCTCTAGCTGAGGGGCAGGGTCATGGATCCCCTCGATAGCCTTTCGCCATTCATGTCATGAGTGGATAGGATACTTCCCGTCATAGATAATTCAGGGAGAGGAGTAAAATAGTGGAGTTAGAGCTTACCCAGCTAGGAGGATTATACATGGAAAATCCGTCTCGGAATTGGAGACGGGTGAACTCCTCCTTCTCCCCTTTATATAGTTCGGCCAATATTTTGGCCAGAGTGGCGGGGGGCTTTGGACCCTTCCGACCGCAGCGTGAGGCATCGTGTTCCCCATTGTAGTGCCACATGGGCAGCCCTCTATATTGGAGTGGTTGGACCCCCCCCCCCCCGCGCGCGCTATGGAAACCGCCATTACCTCGACTATTGACAATCCGGGCTGGGCGAGCATCTTAATCTTGCCCAGCAGCAGACTGACCTCTACGCTATCCTCTTCCTCGAGGCTCCGAGGACGCCAGCTATGGCGTTTCTTCAACGGAGCACTTGAAAATTCAGGGAGGCCCATACGGACTGGGTCGGGAAGAGCGACGTTGTCGATATAGAACCATTTGGAATGCGGCTCTTCGGAAGCCTTCTTCGGCGTGCCGGACAGGTATCCGGTGCCGGCGCTGCACCACACTTCGGCTCCCCCAACTTCAAATATTGAACCTCCGTGATTACGAGGGACGAGGCAGAATAGACTTCTCCATAAATCGAAATGGGCCTTGCGGCCCAGGAATAGCTCGCATAAAGCGACGTAACCCACAATATGCAGGATAGAGGCAGGAGTGAGACTGTGCAGTTGGAGGCCGTAATACTCCAGCAGACCTCGGAGGAAGGGATGGATCGGAAATCTGACACCTCTTAACAAGAAGGGGACGAAGAATACTCGTTCCTACCTGGACGGATTGGGGAAGTTCTCCGCTTGAGCCCCACCATTGAAGGACGTCATCCCTACTCGTACGGGGACCAAATCCGCGGGAGGAAGGAAGCCATGTGTTTGCAGCTTCACCAGCTGACTGTGAGAAGCATAACATTTCTCCCAATCCCCTATTTCGGAGTTGTGGGGATGAGAGGAAGAGCTGGGAGTGCTAGCCATGTTGGGGTGGTTCCGCTCCGCAAGCTCTGAGGATTTCTTCTGTGGGATTTGGAAGGGATCTGAGATCTATTCTCTTTAAATAGGCACTTTTCCCGTACGGTCAGGGTGGTATATGTAAAAATACCCCGACCTCTTGTATTCACTTGACATGTGTAAGCTGAAGTCAGGAGGGCGCGGGGGCCGAGGGGCGCGACATTAAATGGAGAGCCGAATACATCACTTTAAAGTCATAGGAGGAGGAACCCGCCTTGCAATGCCGAAGACTATCTGCATGCCGAACACCTCGTCATTGAAGTCTAGTTCGGGGGCTACTAAGGGAGTCGTGGACTAAGGGGTCCTCGGGCATCCGACCTATTGGATAAGGGCCGGACTGATGGGCCGTGAAGATACGAAGACCGAAGATTATACCCGTGTCCGGATGGGACTCTCCTTGGCGTGGAAGGCAAGCTTGGCAACCAAATATGAATATTCCTTTCTCTGTAACCGACCTTGTGTAACCTTAGATCCCTCCCGTGTCTATATAAACCAGAGGGCTCTGTCCGTAGATATCTCCTGGTAATCATAGCCAGGCTAGACTTTTAGGGTTTAGCCATTACGATCTCGTGGTAGATTAACTCTTGTAATACTCATATTCATCAAGATCAATCAAGCATGAAGTAGGGTATTACCTCCACAGAGAGGGCCCGAACCTGGGTAAACATTGTGTCCCTCGTCTCCTGTTACCATCAATCCTAGATGCACAGTTCGGGACCCCCTACCCGAGATGCTCCGGTTTTGACACCGACAGCCGTACCTTCGGTGCTAGGATCGGTCGATCATGAAGACGTACGACTACATCAACCGCGTTGTCATAACACTTCTGCTTACGGTCTACGAGGGTACATGGACAACACTCTTCCCCTCTCGTTTCTATGCATCACCATGATCTTGGGTGTGCTTAGGAAAATTTTGAAATTACTACGTTCCCCAATAGCAGAGTACCGAGGAAGTAGATGAGTTCTGTCAGCACGTCGGCATGGTGACGATGATGGTGAAGTGATCCGTGCAGGGCTTCGCCTAAGCACGCGAGAATATGACCGCGGGTGTAATCTGTGGAGGGGCGCCGCACACGGCTAACATATGTTGTTGTGTGTTCTAGGCGCCCCCCTCATATATATAGGTGGGAGGGAGAGGGACAAGCCAAGGGGGTGCCCCAAGTAGGAGGAATCCTACTTGGGCACCCTCCCAAACCTGCGCCCCCCTTCCATATGTGTGTGCGGGAGAAAGGCAGGGGAGGGAGACGCCCCCTTTCCTTTATCCCTTGAGGAGGGAAAGGCAGGAGGGGTTTCCCCCTTCTCCTTTCCTTCCCCTTGGGCTGGCCGGCCAGGGCAGGGGCACCCCAGCCCCTTGTGGTCTGATCTGTCCCCTCCTTGGCCCATTAAGCCCATACATATGCCAGGGGTGCTCGGAACCCCTTCCGGTGACCCGATATGTACCCGGTACCCTCCAGAACACTTCCGCTGTCCGAATACTATCATCCTATATATCAATCTTTACCTCTCGACCATTTCGAGAGTCCTCGTCATGTACGTGATCTCACCCGGGACTCCGAACAACATTCGGTCACCGAATCACATAACTCATATAATACAAAATCGTCATCAATGTTAAGCGTGCGAACCCTACGGGTTCGAGAACTATGTAGACATGACCAAGACACTTCTCCTGTCAATAACCAATAGAGGAACCTAAATGCTCATATTGGTTCCTACATATTCTACGAAGATCTTTATCGGTTGAACCGTAATGACAACATACATTGTTCCCTTTGTCATCGATATGTTACTTGCCTGAGATTCGATCGTCGATATCTTCATACCTAGTTCAATCTCGTTACTGACAAGTCTCTTTACCCGTTCTGTAATACATCATCCCGCAACTAACTCATTAGTCGCATTGCTTGCAAGGCTTCTTATGCTGTGCATTACCGAGAGGGCCCAGAGATACCTCTCCAATACTCGGAGTGACAAATCCTAATCTCGATCTATGCCAACCCAACAAACACCTATGAAGATACATGTAGAGCATCTTTATAATCACCCAGTTACATTGTGATGTTTGATAGCACACAAGGTATTCCTCCGGTATCCAGGAGTTGCATAATCTCATAGTCAAAGGAATATGTATTTGACATGAAGAAAGCAGTAGCAATAAAATTGAACGATCAATATGCTAAGCTAACAGATGGGCCTTGTCCATCACATCATTCTCCTAATGATGTGATCTCGTTCATCAAATGACAACACATGTCTATGGTTAGGAAACTTAACAATCTTTGGTTAACGAGCTAGTCTAGTAGAGGCTTACTAGGGGCACAGTGTTTTTGTCTATGTATCCACACATGTATCAAGTTTCCAGTTAATACAATTCTAGCATGAATAATAAACATTTATCATGATATAAGGAAATATAAAATAACAACTTTATTATTGCCTCTAGGGCATATTTCCTGTAGTCTCCCACTTGCAATAGAGTCAATAATCTAGTTCACATTGCCATGTGAGTTAACACCAATAGTTCACATCTTTAGGTGATTAACACCCGTAGTTCACACCTCCATGTGACCAACACTCAAAGGGTTTACTAGAGTTAATAATCTAGTTCACATTGCTATGTGATTAAGACCCAAAGAGTACTAAGGTGTGATCATGTTTTGCTTTTGAGAGAAGTTTTTGTCAACGTGTCTGCCACATTCAGATCCGTATGTATCTTGCAAATTTGTATGTTTACAATGCTCTGCATGGAGCTACTCTAGCTTATTGCTCCCACTTTCAATATGTATCCAGATCGAGACTTAGAGTCATCTAGATCGGTGTCAAAGCTTGCATCGACGTAACTCTTTACGGCGAACTCTTTATCACCTCCATAACCGAGAAATATTTCCTTAGACCTCTAAGGATAATTTTGACCGCTGTCAGTGATCTACTCCTAGATCACTATTATACCCCCTTGCCAAACTTATGGCAAGGTACACAATAGGTTTGGTACATAGCATGACATACTTTATAGAACCTATGGCTGAGGCATAGGGAATGACTTTTATTCTCTCTCTATCTTATGTCGTGGTCGGGCTTTGAGTCTTACTCAACGCCACACCTTACAATACAGGGAAGAACTACTTGTTTGACTGATCCATTTTGAACTTCTTCAAAATCTTGTCAAGGTATGTGCTTTGTGAAAGTCTTATTAAGCGTCTCGATCTATCCCTATAGGTCTTGATGCCCAATATATAAGTAGCTTCACCGAGGTCTTTCATTGAAAAATTCTTATTCAAATATCCTTTTATGCTATCCAGAATTTCTACATCATTTCCAATCAACAATATGTCATCCACATATAATATCAGAAATGCTACAGAGCTCCCACTCTCTTTCTTGTAAATACAGGCTTCACCATAAGTCTGTATAAAATCATATGCTTTGATCACCTTATCAAAGCGTATATTCCAACTCCGAGATGCTTGCACCAGTCCATAGATGGATCACTGGAGTTTTCACACTTTGTTAGCACCTTTAGGATCGAGAAAACCTTTTGGTTGCATCATATACAACTCTTCTTTAAGAAATCCATTAAGGAATGCAGTCTTGACATCCATTTTCCAGATTTCATAAAATGCGGAAATTGCTAACATGATTCAGACAGACTTAAGCATCGCTATGAGTGAGAAAATCTCATCATAGTCAACACCTTGAACTTGTCGAAAACCTTTTGCAACAAGTCGAGCTTTGTTGATAGTAACACTACCATCAGTGTTCATCTTCCTCTTGAAGATCCATTTTTTCTCAATGGCCTGCCGATCATTGGGCAAGTCCACCAAAGTCCACACTTTGTTCTCGTACATGGATCCTATCTCAGATTTCATGGCCTCAAGCCATTTATTGAAATCTGGGCTCATCATAGCTTCTTCATAGTTTGTAGGTTCGTCATGGTCTAGTAACATGACTTCCAGAACAGGATCACTGTACCACTCTGGTGCGGAACGTGCTCTGGTTGACCTACGAGGTTTGGTAGTAACTTGATTTGAAATTTTATGATCATCACCATTAGCTTCCTCTCTAGTTGGTGTAGGCATCACGGGAACGGTTTTCTGTGATGAGCTACTTCCCAATTCAAGAGAAGGTACAATTACCTCATCAAGTTCTACTTTCCTCCCACTCACTTCTTTCGAGAGAAACTCCTTCTCTAGAAAGGATCCATTCTTAGCAACAAAGATCTTGCCTTCGGATATGTGGTAGAAGGTGTACCCAATTTTGAGCTTATCAGGCTGAAGCCTTTTGACATAAGTGTCGCAACCCCAAACTTTAAGAAACAACAGCTTGGGTTTCTTGCCAAACCACAATTGATACGGTGTCGTCTTAATGGATTTAGATGGTGCCCTATTTAACGTGAATGCAGCTGTCTCTAATGCATAACCCCAAAATGATAGTGGTAAATCGGTAAGAGACATCATAGATCGCACCATATCTAATATAGTACGGTTACGACGTTCGGACACACCATTACACTGTGGTGTTCCAGGTGGCGTGAGTTGTGAAACTATTCCACATTGTTTTAAATGAAGGCCAAACTCGTAACTCAAATATTTCGCCTCCGCGATTAGATCGTAGAAACTTTATTTTCTTGTTATGATGATTCTCCACTTCACTATGAAATTCTTTGAACTTTTCAAATCTTTTAGACTTGTGTTTCATTAAGTAGATACACCCATATATCTGCTCAAATCATCTGTGAAGGTCAGAAAATAATGATACCCGCCGCGAGCCTCAACACTCATCGGACCGCCTATACATCGGTATGTATTATTTTCAATAAGTCAGTGGCTCGCTCCATTGTTCCAGAGAACGGAGTCTTAGTCATCTTGCCCATGAGGCATGGTTCACAAGCATCAAATGATTCATAATCAAGTGATTCCAAAAGTCCATCCGCATGGAGTTTCTTCATGGGCTTTACACCAATATGACCTAAACGGCAATGCCACAAGTATGTTGCACTATCATTATTACCTTTGCATCTTTTGGCATCAATATTATGAATATGTGTATCACTATGACCGAGATTCAGTAAACCATTCACGTTGGGTGTATGACCATAGAAGGTTTTATTCATGTAAACTAAACAACAGTTATTCTCTGACTTAAATGAATAACCATATTGTAATAAACATGATCCAATCATATTCATGCTCAACGTAATCACCAAATAAACTTTATTTTAGGTTCAACACTAATCCTGAAGGTAAAGGGAGTGTGTGATGGTGATCTTATCTACCTTGGAATCACTTCCAACACACATCGTCACCTCGCCCTTAACTAGTATCTGTTCATTTTGTAACTCTTGTTTTGAGTTACAAATCTTAGCAACTGAACCGGTATCAAATACCCATGGGCTACTATGAACACTAGTAAAGCACACATCAATAACATGTATATCAAATATACTTTTGTTGAGTTTGCCATCCTTCCTATGCGCCAAGTATTTGGGGCAGTTCCGCTTCGAGTGACCATTCCCTTTGTAGTAGAAGTACTCAGTTTCAGGCTTAGGTCCATCTTTGGGCTTCTTCACGGGAGTGGCAACTTGCCTGCCATTATTCTTGCAGTTCCCTTTCTTTCCCTTGCCCTTTTTTTCTTGAAACTAGTGGTCTTGTTAACCATCAACACTTGATGCTCTTTCTTGATTTCTACCTTCGCTAATTTCAGTATCACGATGAGCTTGAGAATCATTTTCGTCATCCCTTGCATATTATAGTTCATCACGAAGTTCTAGTAACTTGGTGACAGTGACTAGAGAACTCTGTCAATCACTATCTTATCTGGAAGATTAACTCCCACTTGATTCAAGCGATTGTAGTACCCAGACATTCCGAGCACATGCTCACTAGCTGAGCGATTCTCCTCCATCTTGTAGGCAAAGTATTTTCCAGAGGTCTCATACCTCTTGACAAGGGCATGAACCTGAAATACTAACTTCAGCTCTTGGAACATCTCATATGCTCCATGGCGTTCAAAACATTTTTGAAGTCCCGGTTCTAAGACGTAAAGCATGGTGCACTAAACTATCAAGTAGTCATCATACCGAGCTTGTCAAACATTCATAATGTCAACATCTACTCCTGCAATAGGTCTGTCACCTAGCGGTGCATCAAGGACATGATTATTCGGTGCAACAATGAGGATAATCGTCAGATCACGAACCCAGTCCGCATCATTGCTACTATCATCTTTCAACTTAGTTTTCTCTAGGAACATATCAAAAATAAAACAAGGGAGCTATACGCGAGCTATTGATCTACAACATAGATATGTAAATAGTACCAGGACTAAGTTCATGATAAATTAAGTTCAATTAATCATATTACTTAAGAACTCCCACTTAGATAGACATCCCTCAAGTCATCTAAATGATACGTGATCCAAATCAACTAAACCATGTCCGATCATCACGTGAGATGGAGTAGTCATTAATGGTGAACATCTCTATGTTGATCATATCTACTACATGATTCACGTTTGACCTTTCGGTCTCCAGTGTTCCGAGGCCACATCTGTACATGCTAGGCTCATCAAGTTTAACCCGAGTATTCCGCATGTGCAAAACTGTCTTGCACCCATTGTATGTGAATGTATAGCTTATCACACCCTATCATCATGTGGTGTCTCAGCACAATGAACTGTCGCATCGGTGCATACTTAGGGAGAACACTTATACCTTGAATTTTAGTAAGGGATCATCTTATAATGCTACCGCCGTACTAAGCAAAATAAGATGCATAAAAGATAAACATCACATGCAAACAAAATATCTAACATGATATGGCCATCATTATCTTGTGCCTTTGATCTCCATCTCCAAAGCACCGCCATGATCTCCATGATCACCGGCTTGACACCTTGATCTCCATTGTAGCGTCGTGGTCGTCTCTCTAACTATTGCTTCTACAACTATCGCTAACGCATAGTGATAAAGTAAAGCAATTACATGGTGTTTGCATTTCATACAATAAAGAGACAACCATAAGGCTCCTGCCGGTTGCTAATAACTTTTACAAAACATGATCATCTCATACAATAACGTATATCACATCATGTCTTGACCATATCACATCACAACATGCCCTATAAAAACAAGTTAGACGTCCTCTACTTTGTTGTTACAAGTTTTACGTGGTTGCTACAGGCTTCTAGCTAGAACTGTTCTTATCTACACATCAAAACCATAACGGTGACTTATCAAGTTTGCTGTTTTAACCTTCAACAAGGACCCGACGCAGTCAAATTCGATTCAACTAAAGTAGGAGAAACAAACACCCGCCAGCCTCCTTTATGCAAAACTAGTTGCATGTCTGTCCGTGAAACCGGTCTCATGAATGTGGTCATGTAAGGTTGGTTCGGGCCGCTTCGTCCATCAATACCATTGAATCAAAATAAGACATTTATGGTAAGAAGTATGATGATCACCACCCACAACTATTTGTGTTCTACTCGTGCATATCATCTACACATAGACCTGGCCCAGATGCCACTATTGGGAAACGTAGCATGCAATTTCAAAAAAATTCCTACGCTCACACAAGACCTATCTGGGAGATGCATAACAACGAGAGGGGGAGAGTATGTCTACGTACCCTCGTAGACCGAAAGCAGAAGCGTTTGACAACACGGTTGATGTAGTCGAACTTCTTCTCGTTCCGACCCATCAAGCACCGAACGTACGACACCTCTGAGTTCTGCACATGTTCAGCTCGATGACGTCCCTCGAACTCTCGATCTAGCAGAGTACCGGGGAAGTAGATGAGTTCTCTCAGCATGATGGCATGGTGACAGTGAAGGTGAAGTGATCCACGCAGGGCTTCGCCTAAGCACCGCGAGAATATGACCGAGGGTGTAATCTATGGAGGGGGCGCCGCACACGGCTAACATATGTTGTTGTGCGTTCTAGGCACCTCCCCCCATCATATATATAGGTGGGAGGGAGGGGGAGCAGCCAAGGGGGCGCCCCAAGTAGGAAGAATCCTACTTGGGCACCCTCCCAAACTTGCGCCCCCTTTCATATGTGTGTGCGGGAGAAAGGCAGGGGAGGGAGGCCCCCCCCCTTTCCTTTCTCCCTTGAGGAGGGAAAGGCAGGAGGGGTTTACCCCTTGCCCTTTCCTTCCCCTTGGGCTGGCCAGCTAGGGCAGGGGCGCACCAGCCCCTTGTGGGCTGATCTATCCCCTCCTTGGCCCATTAAGCCCATACATATGCCGGGGGTGCCCGGAACCCCTTCCGGTGACCCGATATGTACCCGGTACCCTCCAGAACACTTCCGCTATCCTAATACTATCGCCCTATATATATATATATCAATATTTACCTCTCGGCCATTTCGAGACTCCTCCTCATGTCCGTGATCTCATCTGGGACTCTGAACAACATCCGTATGTTACTTGCCCGAGATTCGATCGTTGATATATTCATACCTAGTTCAATCCCGTTACCGGCAAGTCTCTTTACTCATTCTGTAATACATCATCCTGCAACTAACTCATTAGTCACATTGCTTGCAAGGCTTCTTATGATGTGTATTACTGAGAGGGCCCAGAGATACCTCTCCGATACTCGGAGTGACAAATCCTAATCACGATCTATTCCAACCCAACAAACACCTTTGGAAATACCTATAGAGGATATTTATAATCACCCAGTTACGTTGTGACGTTTGATAGCACACAAGGTATTCCTCCAGTATCCGGGAGTTGCATAATCTCATAGTCAAAGGAATATGTATTTGACATGAAGAAAGCAGTAGCAATAAAACTGAACGATCAATATGCTAAGCTAACCGATGGGTCTTGTCCATCACATCATTCTCCTCATGATGTGATCCCGTTCATCAAATGACAACACATGTCTATGGTTATGAAACTTAACCATCTATGATTAATGAGCTAGTCTAGTAGAGTCTTACTAGGGACACGGTGTTTTGTCTATGTATCCACACATGTATCAAGTTTCCGGTTAATACAATTCTAGCATGAATAATAAACATTTATCATGATATAAGGAAATATAAAATAACAAATTTATTATTGCCTCTAGGGCATATTTCCTTCACCGGTAGGTGCCAAAATGACAGTTTTGACCCTTAAGCCAAATATTAGCACGATTCAACCTCATTTGAAAATAATAATCAAAGATGAATCTTTTTTTTATCACGCCATCAACCCCGCCCTTTTGGTTGATGGGAATGCTGAAGTCTACAACATTTTCCCCTGGCCCACCACCTGGACCTGTTTGTTGACCGTCCGACATGGCAAAGGGGTAAACGCCACAGATCCTAATATTTTCGACCCTGACTAAATCAACAAGGAACGTGGCATTCCCATGTTAAAGGGTTAAGCCCCACGTGGAGAGTATGTGGGGCACACCCCAATCACTCTCCGCAAGCCCAGTCCCTCACCCCTGAGCCGCAAGAACAGAGGCAGCCCAGCCCCCCTCTCTCTCCCACCTCAAGCCCCTCTAATCCACACCAAATAGAGGTCTTCTTTGGTGGATCTTTCCCTCCCCTTGTTGTTTGAGATAATCTCCTCCAAATCACCTAAATCTTTTCGGTAATTTTTTTATCTTGGTAGCATTTTTTATATGAAGGTGGTACCCTAGTTCATGGGTTTCCTCAAATCCGAATGTATTGGATTTCTTTGAATCACTTTTTTACTATGATTTCTTTGAATCACTTGTTGAAGTGTTGTAGTACTAGCATGTGCATGATGTCACTGGTGTAGCGACCTGCTATACAAACGGTTTCTAACCCCTTTCCATGATGAATTTTTAAACCATCGCCTTGCCTCTGTGTGCGATAGGGGGTCCTTCCCACACGACCTAGAAATCACCGGGATAGGGTGTAGGAATGCATATGTTTTGCAGAACTAAGCGTATGCGATGCCTGCATCTATCTCAAATGCAATTTGTCACACAAATGTTTGGGATATATCAAATATCCCAAACGCTCCATCCTTGCTACTCGTGTGTGCTGACATTACCATTGCACACGCTATTATGTGGTGCAACATTTATGATGCGCACCCCATCACAAACAGTTCATGATTGTAAAGCGTGTATGATAAGGAGACTATCACAGACATTCACTTCTCCTGAACCATATATGTTATATAATTAACAAGATAAGTTAATCATTGTACGAGTGTCAGATAGCTTTACGAAACATCAGACTATTGTACGAGTGTCGTACAGGATAACTATCACACATGCTATTCTGTGGTGCAACATTTATGATGCATACGACATCAGAAACAGTTCATGACTGTAAATCATGTACGATAAGGCGACTATCACAAACATTTATTTTGGTCTCACCATTTGTGATATTGTCTAACATCACACACACTTTTGCAAATGGAAACTGTGTGACACCCCGAGATCGATGCACCAGGTGTCTTCCAGTTACTCGTTGTTGTTGCCTTGTCATTTGCTTGCGTGTCGCATCTTGCCATGTCATCATGTGCATTGCATCATCATGTTTTCAAAACTTGCATCCGCCCCGGTCTCCTCGTTCCGCCCGTTGTCCGTTCTGAGCCCAGACACACTTGCACGCGCCCGCGGCATGTCCAAAATATTATTTTATCAGTGGCCAAAAATGTTCTTGGAATGGGTTGAAAGTTGGCATGTGGTGTTGTTGTGTTGTAGGTAGGCCGCCTGCCAAGTTTCATCGCATTCGGTGTTCGTTTGATAGCCCAACGGATAACTATAGCAACATTATAGTCGGTCAAACGTCGGACGTTTTCGGTCTCCGGAAACAGTTGCCGGGTCTCTCTCTCTTCTCTTCTCTTAGCCCAAAGCTTTCTACATAGTCCGCTGTCAACCGTCAGACCCCGAAACCCTCTCTGCACAGTGCATCGAACCCCTCACGTGAGCGTCCGAAACTGTCCCGAACCCGACCCGCTCTGTCGTTACCAACGGGTCCAGATCATCCCCAAACGTCTACAAAACATCACCGTTTTCTTATTTGGACTCCCGAGCCTATTTATTCTCGTCCGTCGGATTTCGATCGGATGATCCAACTTCCCTCTTTTCATGTATATATAGTCTACCCCTAGTCTATTTTCTGACCAATCCCTAATCCCTAGGGATCCTCCTAGTCGCTGCCACCGCACTGTCTCTTCTTTGTTTTCCAGGTCCGACCAACCGTCGCGCTCCGTTCCTCGATCTCCCCGCCCGACAAACTGCAAGCCGCGGCAGCAGCAGTCCGTGTCCACCTCGCCTTCACGCTCCCGGAGACATTCAACGCTCGCAGCTCCTCGCGTCCGCGCGCCGCAGAGCATCAGCAGCAATCCTGAGCGCCCCGTCCCCTCGTCTTGTACCTCGATCCAGGATGGATCGGGAGCAGAGTTGCTGTTCACTCATCGCCGGCGGCCTCAACATCTGGATCCGCCGCCTACCCCAGGTAACGCTGCCCAAGCAGTGCAACGCGCCTCCCCTTCTCTTCCTTTCTCCGGTGCCCTCCCTCTGCTCTAAGTGCCGCCGCCATTTTTCTTGCAGGAGCCAACGCCGAGCTCGTCGCCGGCCTCCTCGGCCTCGTCCTTCGCCGGATCTGGGTTCCCCACGTGCAGATACCTCGTTCATGTCCTTCCCTGCCTTGCCCCGTCGCCGTCCCCGCAGAATCACCTTCGCCGGCGCGGCCGTTCCGTCGCGAGCTGCCACCGTCCTCACAGCGGCCTCGCTCGACCTCCTGTGCGGGGGAGAGGACCGAGCCACTACCTCCCTGGGCCGGCCCCGCGCCCATGGGCCGCGCCAAGGCCCAGCCTCCCGCTGCTAGCTTCCCCTGTTGGCCTCCCTCTCCGTCCAGCGGGTCGTGGCCCATGTGAGCAGCAGCCCCTTCTCTCTATCAGGCTAGCCAGTTTCGGCCCGGCTCATGTTTTTTTTCCGAGGAGTGATTTATCTTTTTATCTAGTTAAAACAAAATTGCAGAAAAGCCCTCAAACTTCATGCATTTAATAACTTCACAACCGTGCATCGGATCTAAATATATTATATATGAAAGTTGCTTAGAATTTTGTCTAGTTTAATAATATTCAATTTTCATCTATGTTTAAAATGATGTTTGCATATACTTTGCCTATTGCCATGTTAAAATGTTTTAATTCATAACTATATAACCATAACTCCAAATTTAATAAACTTTATATGTAAATGGGGTGGAAAAATGCCTAGTTTAACATGGTGGCTTTACTTTGCATGTTTAATAACTCTAAAATTGTGTTTAGGGCAGAACAGTACCAAATCCATAAAATGCACATGAGGACTTTTCTGGACTTGTTGTTTGATGTTTCCGGCCTCATTTAAACTTGCCTAAATGTTTAGTTTGCTTATGCTTCATCCCTTGCCATGCTAAACAACATTTAATATTGTTGGGTACATAAACGAGATCGAACTAAATAACTTGTTGTGGTGTTTGCTTATGCTTCACTCCTCTGAGTGTTGGTCCGAACAGAGTAGACTGCGGGGCCACCTCGGGGCAACTTGAGGGTTGGTTTTACTCGTAGGATGTCTCATCTGAGTGTGCCCTGAGAACGAGATATGTGCAGCTCCTATCGGGGTTTGTCGGCACATTCGGGCGGCTTTGCTGGACTTGTTTTACCATTGTCGAGGATGTCTTGTAACCAGGATGCCGAGTCTGATCGAATTGTCTTGGGAGAAGGAATATCCTTCGTTGACCGTGAGAGCTTGTGATGGGCTAAGTTGGGACACCCCTGCAGGGATTGAACTTTCGAAAGCCTTGCCCGCGGTTATGGGCAAATAGGAATTTGTTAATGTCCGGTTGTAGGAAAACTTGTCACTTAACTTAATTAAAATGCATCAACCGCGTGTGTAGCCGTGATGGTCTTTTTCCGGTGGAGTCCGGGAAGTGAACACTGTGTTGGAGTTATGCTTGAACGTAGGTTGTTCTAGGATCACTTCTTGATCATAGCTCATCGATCGTGCCTTTGCCTTCTCTTCTCGCTCTCATTTGCGTATGTTAGCCACCATATATGCTAGTGCTTGCTGCAGCTCCACCTCATACCTTTTACCCTACCTATAAGCTTAAATAGTCTTGATCGCGAGGGTGTGAGATTGCTGAGTCCCCGTGACTCACAGATACTTCCAAAACCAGTTTGCAGGTGCCGATGAAACCGTGCAGGTGACGCAACGGAGCTCAAGGAGGAGCTCGATGAAGATCTCATTCATTGTGTTGTTTCATTTCAGTTGATCAGTAGTGGAGCCCAGTTGGGACGATCGGGGATCTGTGTAGCATTTGGGGTAGTCTTCTTTTATTTTGGTTCCATAGTCAGACCTTGCTTGTATCTGGATGATGTAATGCTTTATTCATGTTTTGTGTGAAGTGGCGATTGTAAGCCAACTATGTATCTCTTTCCCTTATGTATTACATGGGTTGTGTGAAGATTACCTCACTTGCGACATTGCTTACAATGCGGTTATGCCTCCAAGTCGTGCTTCGACATGTGGGAGATATAGCCGCATCGTGGGTGTTACAAGTTGGTAATCAGAGCCTTCCCCGACTTAGGAGCCCCCCTGCTTGATCGAATCGATGGCGTTGTTGAGTCTAGAAAAAGTTTTGAGTCATTTAGGATTATATATATCGAAGAGTAGGATTCTTTTTACTCCTCAGCCCTTCATCGCTCTGGTGAGGAATCCTGACGTAGAGTTTTGACTCTTCTCTTCTCAAATTTCACTAAAAAAATTTAGGATCACGCAGGTATCTTGGAATCGTTCCGATGGTTTTGTGATGAGAACATTGTTCTTGGTGCCTCCTGACATCTAGGGGTTGTGGCAGTGTCCCGGGGAGTTGAGCTCCGAGGTGTTGTCGTCACAATTTTATCGTTGCAGTTCTGGAATACCTAAGTTTTCGCCGACATCAAAAATCTCTTTTATGCAGTTGTTGGTGAGATAACCTTGACGCCACCCAGTACTGGGGTGGGAGTTCGGGAGTATTACCATAACTCATATAACGGATGCTTTTTGAAGGTTGAGGTAAATGATTTCCGAAGGTTTCTTGGTTATGTGTTGAAGGATGGATACAGCTGGATGTAGGATTTGCTAGTTTTGGGTGAGATATTATGCTTCCCCTGTATCCCCAACACCTGATTGCATAACCAGAAAGTTTTGGGAGTTTATAAGTGGGAATTCAAGTAGCTCTTAGGATATCTTTCCGACAGATGTATGATATGAAATTGGGGTTCGACGTCTAGTGGTCCGCCTATCCACGGTTGGTTTTACTGTGGTCTCGTTGTGTCTTAAAAAGAGTCCTTGGCTATGCTGACTCGGGGACGCTTCGTATGTCATGTGCACTGCCTTGTACATGATGGTGCTGTACGATTGAGCCTGTGTAGGCCCCACCACGCAAACTTCGGACGAAATCTCTATCATATGTTTGTTTCGGCTTATTCTGCAAGCCAATCCTTTGTTTTGTTTTGAGTTGTGGTATTCGAGTTGTTTCGAAGTCAAATGTTGATTCCATACCTTCCCTAAGTGGTGTTCTCATACTCCGATGTGAACACTAATCCTTCATGATAATCGAGATTGCCATGTCAATCCTTTTTCAACTAGCGTGTCTCTCTTCAAGTGGATCCGATCATTTCAACATTCACAAGATCCAATCTCAGTTTTTCATCAACGTTGTTCGTTTCATCCGTCTTCAAGTTGACTTTGTTTTCCCTCCCCCCCCCCCTTTTTCTTCAAGGACTCATATATCTTAATAAAGTATCCATTTTATTCATGTGAAGACTCTTCATTCTTGTCTTTGAATGTTCTTATCCGGTGATTCTCATGAAGATTCTAACAGAGCCTCAAGTTCATCATTCTTCATTCTTTCCATCTCCGGTGGTTTCAAGTCAAGCTTTGTTGATCATATCCTTTTCCTCGTTTCAAATACCTTCTCATGCCGGTGCACCTCTTAATCATCCACTTCTCACTATTCAATTGTTCCGGAGTGCTCAAGATATCTCGAAGATTCGTGTTTCCACTCTACATTCGTTCAAGCTCTTTCGGGGATGTTATCTCATTCAAGTCATTTAATTTAACCGGTGCAACCTCTCTTTTAAATCATTTCAACGGTGTTTCTTTTGAGTGGTACCTAACTCACAGGTCTTTTCCCAGGATCTTACCTGACTCTTCTAATTTTCCCGGAGTTATTCTCAAATTCATTTTAAAGTTTGACGTAAGAATGAATTATCATCAGTCAGATGTTTTCTCCCAGATCTTTCAAATTCTTGCCATCGTTGGTTAAACCTTTCTAATTTTTCATCTCGGAGTATCTCAACGATCCATGGTGGTGCTTCTTATCGTCATTCTCAACATTTGAAGACCGAAGAAGAGTTCTCCTCCAAATCTTATCCGTTCTCTCAAAGACTCGAGGTTCTAGCTTGATGCCTTCCTCTCATAATTGTTTTCGATTGTGAGAATTCTTTTCACCTACCGGAGCAATTCAAGATTCTTTTCAATTTGATTCTCCGAAGGCAACCATTTTGGGTTTATTCATCCTCAGCTTTCAGCTATTGTTCTGCAAATCATACCGGTGCATCGTTCAAATATCCTCTAATCAGTTTATGATCTCTTCATTCACTTGTATCTAAATTCCCTCAAGTACCTTCATTTGTTTTCTAATTCTTACCGATGATTCTTCTCTTTTCTTCGTTCTTTTTCAATTCTTACGATGGTTTGTTCAAGATTTCTCTTCCTTTCTTTTTATATCAATTCATTCGTTGTTTCAATCCTACCGGTGATTCGTGGAAGACCTTCCTAAGTTTGCGCTATATCTCTCTCTTAATCCTTTTAACGAGAATAAGTAGTATGCCAAATCCGTTGCTTGTCATCAATTTAAATTGGTGAAGGATAAGCATAATGTAATTCTTATTCTTTGTTTCATCCAAGTGATTAATTCCTTATTCCGGAGGTTCGTCAAAATTCTTGATTTCACTTATTCTTCAATCTTTCCCGAGTTCCAAGTTTTCTCGGTTATATCATTTCAAAGTTTCATCTAATCATTGCAACGCTTCACCTTGTGTTTTCAACTTCTCTTTCCTTTATGTTTGATCATCCTTTTGTTACCGGAGTTCTTCTTGAAGGTTCTACATGATGGTTCTTTAAGGATTTAAATTCCTTCTCGAAGTGTTCATTGAGATTCTTTTCAGAAGAGCTCAAGCATTTTTCATCTTGCATTCCAAAGTGTAATTCTTTCTACCGTATCATTTGAGGTGGTGCTATGGCATTCTTCATAACTTGAGTTCATGTTTCATGATTCACATGTTGTCAAGAATGAGGTATCTTAAATCCATCAATCTCTTCATTGGAATTATCTTGGGTTATTTTTCACCTAAAGCTTTTCCCTAAGGATTGTTGTTAATTATGGTGCTTATAAATGATCCAAGTTCTTCTTTTATCCTACCGGTGAGATAGTTTTCTCGTCTCCTTGTTCTTATCAATCCAATCTATTGTTTTCCGTTAGTGGCAGAATTTCACCTCATAATTTTGAGATATTCTCCATAAGCCCACTACAAGCTTACTCTTTTTGTTGTTGGTTTTCCAACAGTTACGTTCGACCCTTCTCCTAAGATGCTTTCAAGCTCATTCGAGATAAAAGATATTGTTTTTCTCCTCCGTTCATTCCATTTCATTCTCTCTTTTCTTCCGGAGGCATTGTGATGTTGCTCTTTTCATCCATCTTCTTGTTTTGTCAAGATCATGTTCTTTCCTTGATTATCCGTTTAACCGGAGTGTCGTGCCCTCTTATCAAATTCTTCCCATTCTGTCAAGTTTTGCCTCCCTTATCAGACGGAGTGCTACCCAAATTATATCATCTTTATTTCTTCTCTATCTTGGTCTAACCGGGGTGCTGTCTGAATTTGTTCTTCTTCGTTCCTCTTTCCTAACGGAGTGTCTCACCTTGTTCATCTTCTTTGTATTCTTTTCTCGAAGTGGCTTAACCTTTTCAAGATTCTTTGGTTTCACTTGTTTGTCAAAGAAGCAACTTAGTTTTACCGCTGCTCTTCCTCTTCCTTTTTTTTCCCTCTGGTGCCATTCTAGATCTCGGGACAAGATCCTCTCGTAGTGGTGGAGTGTTGTGACGCCCCGAGATCGATGCGCTAGGTGTCTTCCAGTTACTCGTTGTTGTTGCCTTGTCATTTGCTTGCGTGTCACATCTTGCCATGTCATCATGTGCGTTGCATCATCATGATTTCAAAACTTGCATCCGTCCCGGTCTCCTCGTCCGTCCGTTGTCCGTTCTGAGCCCAGACACACTTGCACGCGCCCGCGGCATGTCCTAAATATTATTTTATCAGTGGCTAAAAATGTTCTCGAAATGGGTTGAAAGTTGGCATGTGGTGTTGTTATGTTGTAGGTAGGCCGCCTGCCAAGTTTCATCGCATTCGGAGTTGATTGATAGCCCAATGGATAACTATAGCGACATTATAGTCGGTCAAACGTCGGACGTTTTCGGTCTCCGGAAACAGTTGTCGGGTCTCTCTCTCTCTTCTCTTCTCTCAGCCCAAAGCTTTCTGCATAGTCCGCTGTCAACTGTCAGACCCCAAAACCCTCTCTGCACAGTGCATCGAACCCCTCACGTGAGCGTCCTAAACTGTCCCGAACCCGACCCGCTCTGTCGTTACCAACGGGTCCGGATCATCCCCAAACGTCTACAAAAAAATCACCGTTTTCTTATTTGGACTCCTGAGCCTATTTATTCTCGTCCGTCGGATTTTGATCGGATGATCCAACTTCCCTCTTTTCCTGTATATATAGTCTACCCCTAGTCTATTTTCGGACCAATCCCTAATCCCTAGGGATCCTCCTAGCCGCCGCCACCGCACTGTCTCTTCTCTGTTTTCCGTGTCCGACCAACCATCGCGCTCCGTTCCTCGATCTCCTCGCCTGACAAACTGCAAGCCGCGGCAGCAGCAGTCCGTGTCCACCTCGCCTTCGCGCTCCTGGAGACATTCAACGCTCGCAGCTCCTCGCGTCCGCGCGCCGCAGAGCATCAGCAGTAATCCTGAGCGCCCCGTCCCCTCGTCTTGTACCTCGATCCAGGATGGATCGGGAGCAGAGTTTCTCTTCACTCGTCGCCGTCGGTATCAACATGTGGATCCTCCGCCTACCCCAGGTCACGCCGCCCAAGCAGTGCAACGCGCCTCCGCTTCTCTTCCTTTCTCCGGTGCCCTCCCTCTGCTCTAAGTGCCGCCACCATTTTTCTTGCAGGAGCCAATGCCGAGCTCGTCGCCGGCCTCCTCGGCCTCGTCCTTCGACGGATCTGGGTTCCCCACGCGCGGATACCTCGTTCCTGTCCTTCCCCGCCTTGCCCCGTCGTCGTCCCCACCGAATCACCTTCGCCGGCGCGGCCGTTTCGTCGCGAGCCGCCACCGTCCTCACAGCGGCGTCGCTCGACCTCCTGTGCAGGGGAGAGGACTGAGCCGCTGCCTCCCTAGGCCGGCCCCGCGCTCATGGGCCGCGCCAAGGCCCAGCCTCCCGCTGCTAGCTTCCCCTGCAGGCCTCCCTCTCCGTCCAGTGGGCCGTGGCCCATGTGAGCAGCAGCCCCTTCTCTCTATCGGGCTAGCCAGTTTCGGCCCGACTCATGTTTTTTTTCCGAGGAGTGATTTATCTTTTTATCCAGTTAAAACAGAATTGCAGAAAAGCCCTCAAACTTCATGCATTTAATAACTTCACAACCGTGCATCAGATCTAAATAAATTATATATGAAAGTTGCTTAGAATTTTGTCTAGTTTAATAATATTCAATATTTATCTATGTTTAAAATGATGTTTGCATATACTTTGCCTATTGCCATGTTAAAATGTTTTAATTCATAACTATATAACCGTAACTCCGAATTTAATAAACTTTATATGTAAATGGGGTGGAAAAATGCCTAGTTTAACATGGTGGCTTTACTTTGCATGTTTAATAACTCTAAAATTGTGTTTAGGACAGAACAGTGCCAAATCCATAAAATGCACATGAGGACTTTTCCGGACTTGTTTTTTATTGTTTCCGGCCTCATTTAAACTTGCCTAAATGTTTAGTTTGCTTATGCTTCACCCCTTGCCATGCTAAACAACATTTAATATTGTTGGGTACATAAGCGAGATCGAACTAAATAACTTGTTGTGTTGTTTCGTCAATATGCAACTCGTTGCATATTGAGCTCCACTTAATTTGTAGGATTGCTTGTGCACTTTGCCATGCCATGTATCTTTAAACCGGACATGCATCATATTTGGTTGTGCATCATGTCATGCTTATGTGGTGGTTGTTTACTATGGTGTTTGCTTCTTTCCAGTGTTGCTTCTTCGGGTTGGTTCTGATAATGTTGCGTTTGTGAGGATTCGTTCAACTACGTCCGTTTGTCTTCTTCATGGACTCGTTCTTCTTCCTTGCGGGATCTCAGGCAAGATGACCATACCCTCGAAATCACTTCTATCTTTGCTTGCTAGATGCTCGCTCTTTTGATATGCCTATGCTGCGATACCTACCACTTGCTTATCATGCCTCCCATATTGCCATGCCAAGCCTCTAACCCACCTTGTCCTAGCAAACTGTTGTTTGGCTATGTTACCGCTTTGCTCAGCCCCTCTTATAGAATTGTTAGTTACAGGTGAAGACTGGAGTTTGTTCCATGTTGGAACATGGATATTTTGTTGGGATATCACAATATCTCTTATTTAATTAATGCATCTATATACTTGGTAAAGGGTGGAAGGCTCGGCCTTATGCCTGGTGTTTTGTTCCACTCTTGTCGCCCTAGTTTCCGTCATATCGGTATTATGTTCCCGGATTTTTGTGTTCCTTACATGGTTGGGTTATAATGGGAACCAATTGACAGTTCGCTTTGAATAAAACTCCTCCAGCAAGGCCCAACCTTGGTTTTACCATTTGCCTCACCACCACCTACTTTCCCTTGGGAGTCGCGCTCCCGAGGGTCATCTTATTTTAACCCCCCCGGGCCAGTGCTCCTCTGAGTGTTGGTCCAAACCGAGTAGACTACGGGGCCACCTCGGGGCAACTTGAGGGTTGGTTTTACTCGTAGGATGTCTCATCTGAGTGTGCCCTGAGAACGAGATATGTGCAGCTCCTATCGGGATTTGTCGGCACATTCGGGCGGCTTTGCTGGACTTGTTTTACCATTGTCGAGGATGTCTTGTAACCGGGATGCCGAGTCTGATCGGATTGTCTTGGGAGAAGGAATATCCTTCATTGACCGTGAGAGCTTGTGATGGGCTAAGTTGGGACACCCCTGCAGGGATTGAACTTTCGAAAGCCGTGCCCGCGGTTATGGGCAGATGGGAATTTTTTAATGTCCGGTTGTAGAAAAACTTGTCACTTAACTTAATTAAAATGCATCAACCGCGTGTGTAGCCGTGATGGTCTCTTTCCGGCGGAGTCCGGGAAGTGAAGACGGTGTTGGAGTTATGCTTGAACGTAGGTTGTTCTAGCATCTCTTCTTGATCATAGCTCATCGATCGTGCCTTTGCCTTCTCTTCTCGCTCTCATTTGCGTATGTTAGCCACCATATATGCTAGTGCTTGCTGCAGCTCCACCTCATACCTTTTACCCTACCTATAAGCTTAAATAGTCTTGATTGCGAGGGTGTGAGATTGCTGAGTCCCTGTGACTCACAGATACTTCCAAAACCAGTTTGCAGGTGCCGATGAAACCATGCAGGCGACGCAACCGAGCTCAAGGAGGAGCTCGATGAAGATCTCGTTCATTATGTTGTTTCGTTTCAGTTGATCAGTAGTGGAGCCCAGTTGGGACGATCGGGGATCTATGTAGCATTTGGGGTAGTCTTCTTTTATTTTGGTTCCGTAGTCGGACCTTGCTTGTATCTGGATGATGTAATGCTTTATTCATGTTTTGTGTGAAGTGGCGATTGTAAGCCAACTATGTATCTCTTTCCCTTATGTATTACATGGGTTGTGTGAAGATTACCTCACTTGCGACATTGCTTACAATGCGGTTATGCCTCTAAGTCGTGCTTCAACATGTGGGAGATATAGCCGCATTGTGGGTGTTACAAACTGTGCGCATGGTCACATACGTTTTCTCTCCGTGAACCGTGTCAGATTATAATGTATATCACACACATTGTGCTTTATAGATTGTGTGTGTCGAAATGACCTGCAGAGCGTAACTACTTCCTAATTTCATTTTTGCAATTTGAATTCGAAAGTAGGCAATAACTTTATTCATATGCATCTGGTCCAACAACCAATTCCATATCCGATTGACATGTACATATGTTCAAGAATTACATCAATTTTTTACATAAGCACCAAATAAAGAATGATGAACTAGTGTTGTATACTTGTATTAAAGAGGGGAAAGAAAGAGGGAAAAGACATTCTGGTTGCTGAACAAGGTGAAGTGCAATGCCTATATTGTGCCCTCCTCGATGCCAAATGCACGCACGACTCTAGTCCAACCCCTTGTGGTGGTCAACCGCCCATACTTCACTATCTTCATGGGGACATCTAGATAGTCATTGTAGTCTGGTAGAAATACTTTAACCTTTGCATGTCCACAAATCATGTAGTTTGAGAGGTAATCTTGAGCAAACTGCTTTGGGAACCACTGCAAAGGAAGAAGATTTAGACATTGCCATCTAACACTCATTATGGGTAGTAAAAAGAAGGCTACAGAGTTCTTACTTACCATCCCGTAGTTCACTGTTGTCTTGAATAAAGTGTAAACAAATAGTTTATTTGCCATCTTTTGACCCACTTTACTAACAATCTTTATCAGTTTTCTTACTTGATGCTGTTTCATGAATATCTCATTGCCACATACGCAAAAGGGTCGAAGCGCCGATCTTTACCAATGACATATGTACCTACAAGCACCAGGTTAATATTGTTGGAAATATGCCCTAGAGGCAATAATAAATTGGTTATTATTATATTTCCTTGTTCATGATAATCGTTTATTATCCATGCTATAATTGTATTGATAGGAAACTCAGATACATGTGTGGATACATAGACAACACCATGTCCCTAGTAAGCCTCTAGTTGACTAGCTCGTTGATCAATAGATGGTTACAGTTTCCTAACCATGGACATTGGATGTCGTTGATAACGGGATCACATCATTAGGAGAATGATGTGATGGACAAGACCCAATCCTAAGCCTAGCACAAAGATCGTGTAGTTCGTATGCTAAAGCTTTTCTAATGTCAAGTATCATTTCCTTAGACCATGAGATTGTGCAACTCCCGGATACCGTAGGAATGCTTTGGGTGTATCAAACTTCACAACGTAACTGGGTGACTATAAAGGTGCATTACAGGTATCTCTGAAAGTGTCTGTTGGGTTGGCACGAATCGAGACTGGGATTTGTCACTCTGTGTAAGCGGAGAGGTATCTCTGGGCCCACTCGGTAGGACATCATCATATGCGCAATGTGACCAAAGAGTTGATCACGGGATGATGTGTTACGGAACGAGTAAAGAGACTTGCCGGTAACGAGATTGAACAAGGTATCGGATACCGACGATCGAATCTCGGGCAAGTACAATACCGCTAGACAAAGGGAATTGTATACGGGATTGATTAAGTCCTTGACATCGTGGTTCATCCGATGAGATCATCGTGGAACATGTGGGAGCCATCATGGGTATCCAGATCCCACTGTTGGTTATTGACCGGAGAACGTCTCGGTCATGTCTGCATGTCTCCCGAACCCGTAGGGTCTACACACTTAAGGTTCGGTGACGCTAGGGTTATAGAGATATTAGTATGCGGTAACCCGAAAGTTGTTCGGAGTCCCGGATGAGATCCCGGACGTCACGAGGAGTTCCGGAATGGTCCGGAGGTAAAGAATTATATATAGGAAGTGCTATTTCGGCCATCGGGACAAGTTTCGGGGTCATCGGTATTGTACCGGGACCACCGGAAGGGTCCCGGGGGCCCACCGGGTGGGGCCACCTGCCCCGGGGGGCCACATGGGCTGTAGGGGGTGTGCCTTGGCCTATATGGGCCAAGGGCACCAGCCCCAAGAGGCCCATGCGCCAAGAGAAGAGAAAAGGGGGAGAGTCCTAAAGGGGGAAGGCACCTCCGAGGTGCCTTGGGGAGGATGGACTCCTCCCCACCCTTGGCCGCACCCTTCCTTGGAGGAAGGGGCAAGGGCTGCGCCTCCCCCCTCTCCCTTGTCCCTATATATAGTGGGGAAAATGAGGAGCAAACCAATCTAAGGCCTGGCGCCTCCCTCTCCCTCCCGTGACACATCTCCCTCATCCCGCAGCGCTTAGCGAAGCCCTGTTGGAATCCCGCTACTTCCACCATGCCGTCGTGCTGTTGGATCTCCATCAACCTCTCCCTCCTCCTTGCTGGATCAAGGCATGGGAGACGTCTCCGTTCCGTACGTGTGTTGAACGCGGAGGTGCCGTCCGTTCGGCGCTAGGATCATCGGTGATTTGAATCACGACGAGTATGACTCCATCAACCCCGTTCACTTGAATGCTTCCGCGCGCGATCTACAAGGGTATGTAGATCAAATCCTCCCTCGTTGCTAGATGACTCCATAGATTGATCTTGGTGACACGTAGGAAAATTTTGAATTTATGCTACGTTCCCCAACAAATATTAGAAGCTAAACTGTAATTGCACAATGATATAGTACAACACTCCCTTCATCCCATCGTATAAGATCTTATTACATCCAATATACTCAAATATTGGATGAATTAACATCCTATAGTATAGGACGGAGGAGGTTTGTATAAGCCATGGGATGAAACTAACCTCGATGGAAAACATAAGTCGTTCCTAATATTTTCCTATGTAAGTACATCAAAAGGCATGTTAAGCACAACAGGCTAAACATCAACCAATATATCCATGGTAGATAACATAGTCTCCAAATGATAGCTTCAGTGTGTAGGTTTAAGCACGCTAGTTAAGCAAAGCAAGAAGTGGAAAGTTGTGTTAACTGCAATAGGCCTAACATTTAACAACAAGCAAATATAGTCATTCCAACTAGTATTGTGCTGGTCTAAGTACACTAGTTATTGTTAAAAAATGGAAAGGCATGTTAACTACAACATCCTTAACATCAACCAAATATAGTCATTCATAGTGGTATTATTGAAACTGGTATTGATGAAATTAAACTGCACAGTTCATACTTGCACATATAGAACATCACATTGTGAATAACTGAAATAAACAAAGCACACTACGAACAACCAAAAATAGCAATTGAAACTGGACATATGCTAACTACAAACAACCGAACAACCAAAAACCATTAAAAGAGGCATATGCTCGCTACAACATGCTTCACAACTACCAAATATAGTCATTCATAGTGGCATTATTGAAACTAGTATTGATGAAATTGAACTGCACAGTTCATATATGCACATGTAGGACATCACATTGTGAATAACTGATACGTCTCCAACTTATCTATAATTTTTGATTGCTCCATGCTATATTATCTACTGTTTTGGACTATATTGGGCTTTATTTTCCACTTTTATATTATTTTTGGGACTAACCTATTAACCGGAGGCCCAGCCCAGAATTGCTGTTTTTTTGCCTATTTCAGTGTTTCGAAGAAACGGAATATCAAACGGAGTCCAAACGGAATAAAATCTTCGGGAACATGATTTTCTCACCGAACGTGATCCAGGAGACTTGGACCCTGCTCCAAGGAACAAAAGAGGCGGTCACGAGGGTGGGGGCGCCCCCCCTAGGACGCGCCCCCTGCCTCGTGGGCCCCTCGGTGCTCCACCGACGTACTCCTTCCTCCTATATACACCTACGTACCCCCAAACGATCAGAACAGGAGCTAAAAACCTAATTCCACCACCGCAACTTTCTGTATCCACGAGATCCCATCTTGGGGCCTGTTCCGGAGCTCCGCCGGAAGAGGGCCGTCATCACGGAGGGCTTCTACATCATCATAGCCTCTCCGATGAAGTGTGAGTAGTTTACCTCAGACCTTCGGGTCCATAGTTAGTAGCTAGATGGCTTCTTCTCTCTTTTTGGATCTCAATACAAAGTTCTCCCCTTTTCTTGTGGAGATCTATTCGATGTAATCTTCTTTTTGCGGTGTTGTTTGTTGAGACCGATGAATTGTGGGTTTATGATCAAGTCTATCTACGAATAATATTTGAATCTTCTCTGAATTCTTTTATGTATGATTGGTTATCTTTGCAAGTCTCTTCGAATTATCCGTTTGGTTTGGCAACTAGATTGGTAGTTCTTGCCATGGGAGAAGTGCTTAGCTTTGGGTTCGATCTTGCGGTGTCCTTACCCAGTGACAGAAGGGGCAGCAAGGCACGTATTGTATCGTTGCCATCGAGGATAACAAGATGGGGTTTATTTCATATTGCATGAATTTATCTCTCTACATCATGTCATCTTGCTTAAGGCGTTACTATGTTTTTAACTTAATACTCTTGATGCATGCTGGATAGCGGTCGATGAGTGCAGTAATAGTAGTAGATGCAGAATCATTTCGATCTACTTTTCACGGACGTGATGCCTATATACATGATCATGCCTAGATATTCTCATAACTATGCTCAATTCTGTCAATTGCTCAACAGTAATTTGTTCACCCACCGTAGAATACTTATGCTCTTGAGAGAAGCCACTAGTGAAACCTATGGCCCCCAGGTCTATTCTCATCATATCAATCTCCATTACTTTAATCTTGCTTTGCTTTTTACTTTGCCTTTACTTTTTACTTTGCATATTTATACCAAAAATACCAAAAATATTATATCTATCAGATCTCACTCTCGTAAGTGACCGTGAAGGGATTGACAACCCCTAATCGCGTTGGTTGCGAGTAGCTATCGTTTTGTGCAGGTACGAGGGACTTGAGCGTGGCCTCCTACTGGATTGATACCTTGGTTCTCAAAAACTGAAGGAAATACTTATGCTACTCTGCTGCATCATCCCTTCCTCTTCGGGGAAAACCAACGCAAGCTCAAGACGTAGCAATAACTGAGATAAACAAGGCATACCATGAACAACCAAAGATAGCAATCGAAACTGGACATATGCTAACTATAAACAACCGAACAATCAAAAATCGTTAGAAGAGGCATATGCTCTCTACAACAGGCTTAACAACAAGAAAATATAGTCATTCATAGTGTTACTATTGAAATTTCATAGAACGTAGCTTGTGCTTAAACATCAAACTGTATAATTAAACATCACAATGTGAACAGAGAGGGGGCATATTACCTACACCAGGCTTAACAGGTGATGACCCACAGGTATAGGGCATCTATCGTAGTCCTTTCAATAAGTAAGAGTGTCGAACCCAACGAGGAGCAGAAGGAAATGGCGAGCAGTTTTCAGCAAGGTATTCTCTGCAAGCACTGAAATTATCAGTAACAGATAGTTGTGTGATAAGATAATTCGTAACGGGTAGCAAGTAACAAAAGTAACTAAGGTGCAGCAATGTGGCCCAATCCTTTTTGTAGCAAAGGACATGCCTGGACAAACTCTTATATAATGCAAAGCGCTCCCGAGGACAAACGGGAATTACTGTCAAGTTAGTTTTCATCATGCTCATATATATGATTCGCGTTCATTACTTTGATAATTTGATATGTGGGTGGACCGGCGCTTAGGTGTTGTCCTTACTTGGACAAGCCTCCCACTTATGATTAACCCCTCTTGCAAGCATCCACAACTACAAAAGAAGAATTAAGATAAATCTAACCATAGCATGAAACATGTGGATCCAAATCAGCCCCTTACGAAGCAACACATAAACTAGGGTTTAAGCTTCTGTCACTCTAGCAACCCATCATCTACTTATTACTTCCCAATGCCTTCCCCTAGGCACAAACAATGGTGAAGTGGCATGTAGTCGATGTTCACATAACACCACTAGAGGAGACACAACATACATCTCATCAAAATATCGAACGAATACCAAATTCACATGATTACTTATAACAAGACTTCTCCCGTGTCGTCAGGAACAAATGTAACTACTCACAAAGCATATTCATGTTCATAATCATAGGGGTATTTGAAAGTGCAACTAATCCCTGGGTGGTTTTGGTAATTATTAACAACTCATTGAACTAATATCCATTCAAGATAATCTTTTCAGAAAGTTTACTGATTGGCATGGTATGGACTAGAGATGTGGACCCCTCAAAATTCTAAGGACACATATTGGAACAAGCTCAAGACTCTACATTTTCATTTCAGTGATCCAAGATCACATTGAGTCCATAGGAAAAGCCAATACTATTAAAAGGGGATGAGGTGTTGCTTCATGGCTTGCTTGCTCAAAATGCTTAGTGATATGATCCAAAAGCCCTCAACCACTTTCTCATATCCACATATGTCCCAAACCAAAAGTCAAACTCGGCCCCACCGATTTGATCTATCCGGCACCACCAAATTCATTTGACATAGCCATAGCCAGAAACCCTAATCAGTTCAATCTCACCGAGATGGGATTGCAAACTCTCTGTTTCCCTTCATAATGTTTCGGTCTAACCGAGATGAGCGATCGGTACCACCGAGTTCGCAATGCAAACTCTCTATTTCCTCTTTGTATCATTTTGGTCTCACCGAAATGAGCGATCGGTCCCACTGAGTTTGCCTGACCAACTCTCTGTTTGCCTATTACTGAAATTGGTCTCACCGAGTTCATGTGATCGGACCCACCGAGATTACGTTATGCCCTAACCCTAACACAATTGGTCCCACTGAGTTGATCATACCGGCCCCACCAAAAAGCCTAACGTTCACATTTTGAACTAAATCGGTCTGACCGAGTTTAAGTATTTGGTCCCACCGAGTTTGGTAAATTGTGTGTAACGGTTAGATGTTGTGTGGAGGCTATATATACCCCTCCACCCTTCCTCCATTTGTGGAGAGAGCAACCAGAACATGCCTACACTTGTAGCATTCATTTTTTGAGAGAGAACCACCTACTCATGTGTTGAGACCAAGACATTCCAATCCAACCCCAAGAATCTTGATCTCTAGCCTTCCCCAAGCTGCTTTCCACTCAAATCATCTTTCCACCATATCCAAATCCATGAGAGAGGGTTGACTGTTGGGGAGACTATCATTTGAAGAACAAGAGGAAGGAGTTCATCATCAACACACCATCTATTACCTTTTGGAGAGTGGTGTCTCCTAGATTGGTTAGGTGTCACATGGGAGCCTCCGTCAAGATTGTGGAGTTGAACCAAGGAGTTTGTAAGGGCAAAGAGATCGCCTACTTTGTGAAGATCTACCCAAGTGAGGAAAGTCCTTCGTGGGCGATGGCCATGGTGGGATAGACAAGGTAGCTTCTTCATGGACACTTCGTGGGTGGAGCCCTCCATGTACTCGCGCAACCATTACCCTTCCTGGGTTGAAGTCTCCATCAACATGGATGTACGATAGCGCCACCTATCGGAACCACGCCAAAAATCTCCGTGTCTACATTGCGTTTTCTCCCTCTAAACTCCCCCCTTTACCTTCATATGCAATGATTTACATTCCACTGCTATACTCTTAGAATTGCATGTGTAGGTTGATTACTTGACTTGTGATAATTTGCTAAAATCTGTCAAGACTTAAAATTTGGAAAAGGCTAGATTTTTATTTTGTCAAGTAGTCTAATCACCCCTCTCTAGACATACTTTCGGTTCTACAAGTGGTATCAGAGCTTTGGTCTCCATTTGCCTTGATTTCCATAGCTTTGTTGATCATAGCGTTGGTTTCACAACCTAGGAGAGTATGGCGTCTAGCGAGGGAAATTACCACGGTAGAGGTCCTTACTTCGATGGTACTAATTTTGCTAGTTGGAAGCATAAGATGAAAATGCATATTCTTGGACATAACCCCGCCGTTTGGGCTATTGTGTGTATTGGCTTGCAAGGTGAATTCTTCGATGGGAGAGAACCGAATCGTGAAGCTACCGCAGAAGAATTGAAGATGTTTCTATATAATGCTCAAGCTTGCGATATCCTCTTCAATGGATTATGCCCCGAAGAATTCAACAAAATCAACCGTCTTGAGAATGCAAAAGAAATTTGGGATACTTTGATTGATATGCATGAAGGAACCGACTCCGTCAAGGAATCCAAATTGGATGTGCTTCAAAGTCAACTTGACAAGTTCAAAATGAAGGATGGTGAAGGTGTTGCTGAAATGTACTCTAGGCTTGCTCTCATCACAAATGAGATTGCCGACTTAGGAAGTGAAGAGATGACCGACAGATTCATCATCAAGAAGATCCTAAGAGCCTTGGATGGAAAATATGACACCATGTGCACATTAATTCAAATGATGCCCAATTATAAAGATCTCAAGCCAACATAAGTCATTGGTAGAATTGTTGCTCATGATATGTCACTGAAGGATAAAGAAGAGATTAACAACAAGTCTACTAGTGCTTACAAAGCCTCATGTGATGCTCCTACATCATCAAGTGAGAAACAAGTCTTCAATGAGGAATTGAGCCTAATGGTGAAGAACTTCAACAAGTTCTACAAGAGTAGAAGCAAAGAAAGAAGTTCCAAGTCAAGGTCCTACAAGACAACAGATCTTCTAGTCGTGAGCGTAATTGATACAATGGTGGAAGACCCGGACACTACTCCAATGAGTGTACGCCCCCCTACAAAAGAAGAGAATACTCACCTAAAAGGTGAAGTAGAAGAGAAGAATCACCTCCAAGAGAGAGAAGGAGTAGATATGATTGTTATGAACGAAGAACCTCTTGCAGAAGCAAGGATTCAAAAAGGAAGGACAAGTCATCAAGGAGCTATACAAAACGAAGACATCAAGCTCATGTTGGTGAATGGGTATCCGACTCCGACTTCGACCACCACTCCGAGAGAAGTTATCACTCTGACTCCGAATATACTCAAGATGAAGGTGTTGCCGGTCTAGCACTTGTGTCGACCAACTCCTATGACATATTTGACTCACCAAATGAAGGAATTGGAAGATGTTTCATGGCTAAAGGCCCAAAGGTATCACACCCCAAGTATGTTGATTTCAATAGTGATGAAGATGATTTGCTAGGTGATGATGATTTACTTGTTGACAACTCTAGTGATGAAAACTATGATGAACTTGCTATTAATCATGTTAATCAAGATAAAACGAATGGCAATGATAAGAAGGTGATTGAGCGTCTAACTAAAGAACTAAACACTCTTAAGTTAGTTCATGAAACTACCTTAGAAGATCATCGAGAGCTTTTAAAGACTCGTGAGAAGCTACGCTTTGAAAAGCTCAATCTTGAGCAAGAGCATGGGTTCTTAAAAGCAAGCAATGATGATCTTCGGAAGAAAAGTTCTTCTTACATTGCCAATCATTTACTCTTGTCTACTTACATGCCACAAGTAAAATCTAGCAACAAGAGTAAGAAAGATTCTTCTTCTAGTAGTAACAATAATCATGCTAAATCCAATATTGTTGCTTCTAGTAGTTCTATTGATTCCACTAATTATTCTCTTAGCCAAGTTACACTTGAGCAAGAAAATAGCTTCTTGAAGGGAATTATAGAGAAATGTGTTTACAAGAGCCTTGCTGGAAGTAAGCAATTTGAGGAAATTGTACGCAAGCAAGGAATGCACCGGAAGAATCAAGGTGCTGGTTTTGAAAAAAAGTTCAATGCTAATGGAGTTGAATGGGAAGAAGATCAATACCCCAAGACGAAGTTTGTTCCTCAACAAGAGAAGTTTGATCCTACTTACTTCAAGGGGACACAAGCTTAAGATGATCTTCCACCACAAGACCACAAGCAAAAAGGCAAGGACAAGCTTCAAGAGGAGATTGATGCATTTGAAGAAGCTCCCAAGGCCTTGGTCAAGTGGGTCCCCAAGACTACATCAAGTTCTACTTCATCAAGTACGACCAAAACTCCAAGGATTCCCATCAAGATGATGGGATCCCTAAGAAGAACAACTAGAGAGTTCTTGAGGGTGACTCCGCCAACATATTTCACTCATATCATTTTGGCGAGAACAAGTGCAAACAACTTCCACATCTTGCACTAGTTCAAGGAGTCACAAACCCTCTTGTTGGTAAGACAAGGGACAAGGTAACCTAATGCTTTCATGGACATCATCTTGTGTGTACTTCACTCTATGTCTATGGATATCCTTGT
This sequence comes from Triticum urartu, assembly GCF_003073215.2. Taxonomy (NCBI): domain Eukaryota; kingdom Viridiplantae; phylum Streptophyta; class Magnoliopsida; order Poales; family Poaceae; genus Triticum; species Triticum urartu. The sequence goes on along the minus strand of NC_053024.1, from coordinate 378,874,287 downwards.
TTGTTCCTTGTGGGACTAACCCATGTAGGTATTGAAAGTGCAACTCACTCCAACGGATTGCTCCAAATGATCTACATCAACATTGAGCATCCACATCTTCAACATCTACATGAAGTCATCATCGACAAAACCCAAGGTTAGTTCATCCCTCTTGGGGGGGATATCACATCTAGGGGGAGCTTTACTCTAAGAATTGAGCTAAAGCAACTCTAATGATGTGAACACAACAATGCTTTATGTAAAAGTGGTAACCCCACTTGTGCTTAAACAATGAGTATGACCTACAATTAAATGTTCTCATTTGACTCCTGAGTCAATATACTCATATATAGATGACCTAGTCATCGCCAATTGCTTGATAGATGCTACAGTGTTTGTGCATGCTTTGCCACATATTTCATTTGCCATCTTATTGTGTGAGCATGTTGATTGCATATTTTTCTTATTCGAGGACATCCATTTGTTGCTTTGATTGTTTGGTCTTTTTCTATTGCCAAATGGAAGGACAAGAATGCGTAAGAACTTTCTCTAGCTATCTATGTTTTTCTCATCTCAAACTCTATTCATGCTACATCACAAAGTTTGATCAAGTTAGATTCTAACCCTCTGGGTGAGGAGCACTCAGAGTCACCGATTCGTCATAGACTTAAACTTCCGAAACCTCACTGCTGGGAGAGATCAACAGATCAACTTGTGTGTCTAGAGGTGCCCCCTGCTGTAACACCCACGATGCGGCTATATCTCCCACATGTCGAGGCACGACTTAGAGGCATAACCGCATTGTGGTTTTGTCGCAAAAGGGGTAATCTTCACACAATCTCATGTACTGAATAAGAATGGGATAAAGAGTTGGCTTACAATCGCCACTTCACACGAATACAAGTTAAACATACATCATCCAGAGTACAATCAAAGGTCCGACTACTGAACCAAAATAAAAGAAGACAACCCCAAATGCTAGATCCCCGATCGTCCCAACTGGGCTCCACTACTGATCAACAGGAAACGAAACAAAACAATGATCAAGATCTTCATCGAGCTCCCACTTGAGCTAGGTTGCGTCACCTGCACTGGTATCATCGACACCTGCTGCAACTGTTTGGAAGTATATGTGAGTCACGAGGACTCAGCAATCTCACACCCGCGAGATCAAGACTATTTAAGCTTAAGGGTAGGAAAGGGTAGTGAGGTGGAGCTGCAGCAAGCACTAAGCATGTATGGTGGCTAACAAACGCAAAAGAGAGCGAGAAGAGAAGCAACGCACGGTCATGAGCTAGAAGTGATCCTGAAACTACTTACGTTCAAGCATAACACAAGACCGTGTTCACTTTCCGGACTCCGCCGGAAAGAGACCATCACGTCTACACACGCGGTTGATGCATTTTAATTAAGTCAAGTGTCAAGTTCTCTACAACCAGACATTAACAAATTCCCATCTGTCCATAACCGCGGGCACGGCTTTCGAAAGTTCAAACCCTGCAGGGGTGTCCCAACTTAGCCCATCACAAGCTCTCACGGTCAATGAAGGATATTCCTTCTCCCAAGAAGACCTGATCAGACTCGGAATCCCGGCTACAAGACATTTCGACAATGGTAAAACAAGACCAGGAAAGCCACCCGAATGTGCCAACAAATCCCGATAGGAGTTGCACATATCTCGTTCTTAGGGCACACCGGATTGTCCAAACTTCCGGTATGCCAACCCAGAGTTGCCCCTGGTGGCCACCGGCGGCTGATAGGTTGGACCAACACTCATAGGAGAACTGGCCCGGGGGTTTAAAATAAAGATGACCCTTGAGTCTGCAAAACCCAAGGGAAAAAGGCCTAGGTGGCAAATGTTAAAACCAAGGTTGGGCCTTGCTGGAGGAGTTTTATTCAAAGCGAACTGTCAAGGGGTTCCCATAGCACCCAACTGCGTAAGGAACGCAAAATCAAGGAACATAACACCGATATGACAGAAACTAGGGCGGCAAGAGTGGAACAAAACACCAGGCATAAGGACAAGCCTTCCACCCTTTACCAAGTATATAGATGCATTAATTAAATAAGAGATATTGTGATATCCCAACATATCCATGTTCCAACATGGAACAACTTCAACTTCACCTGCAACTAGCAACGCTATAAGAGGGGCTGAGCAAAAGCGGTAACATAGCCAAACAACGGTTTGCTAGGAAGGTGGGTTAGAGGCTTGACATGGCAATATGGGAGGCATGATATCACAAGTGGTAGGTAGCGCGACATAGCGGTAGAACGAACAACTAGCAAGCAAAGATACAAGTGTAACATCCCAAATTTTCAATTTGGAATGTTATACATTAGATCATCATTGCATATCATATTTTATTTGCGTTTGGTTTTGATCCTAAAATTTCTGCGCAATTCAATGACCCACGGAGAGAGTTGGGGATTTCGTTATGTTCATATTTGAGTTTTCTCAAATTTTGAGAATAGGATCATTTGATTTTATTTATTTTATCATCAATTCTTTCTATTACAAAAATATGAGAGAGGGAATAAAATGACTTTCACAAAATAAAGAAATATTGAGGATTTAATAATAAAATCAAATAAGATTTTATTTTGGAGTTTTTCGGTGTTTTATTTGAATTTAGGAAAAATGTGCATTTTTCAAAATTGCATTTAGGTCCCAAATAAATGTTCACCTTGTGAGGCTTGATTTTAGAAGCCCGTGAAAATTTATTTCAGAATTTTTGGAGTCTGTTTAGTATTTCTTTTTTTCCTTTTCTTCCGAGCGGAATATTTAAAAAAAAACGCGCCGCGCGCCGACTGGGCCAAGGCCCAGCCGACGGACCACCCCGCCGCCTGCCGTCTCCCTCCAGGAGATTGGAGCCGCCGCCGCCGCCCGAGTCCGGCTCGGAGCCGCCCCGCCGTGCCCCCTTCCCCAAGGCAGCACACCCCCCTCCTTAAATACCGGAAACCCCCGCCGCCCTCACCTCACCCCACCCCGCCCCGAGCCGCCCGCCGAGCCGCCCCGCCGCCCGAGCCGCGCGCTGCCGCCCACCGCCTCCCGTCGCCCCGCCGCACCCCGCCGACCCGCCGGAGCCCCGCCCCGCCCGCCGGAGTGCCTCGCCGGAGGTATAGCCGCCGCCGTTCGCCGTTCGGTTTTTTTTTAAAAAAAACCCCTCGGTTTATTCTTTTCCTCTGGTTTATTTAAGTAGTGAACGTTCACCGATCCGTTCGTTTTAGCGAACGTGTTCACCGGTTAGTTTCTGTTAACGAACGTCCGTTCGATTAACCGTTTGTCAGTTTTCTTTTTCTCGGATTAAATCCGCGATTTATCTGATCGCGATTCCTGATCCGATTTTCGTTTTAGTTTAACTTTTCGCTCGTTTATCGGAATCAGGTGATTCAAGCGCCTAGAGTTTTGTCTCGAAACCCTCTATCCGTTTAACCAACTTAAACAAGATTTTGCTACTATAAAATTTTCCCTAGATCCAGATTACTAGAACAAAGTTGTTTTCTTTCGCCGTTTGACCTACGTTGCTTCGTTCGATTTGATTCTTTTGCCAACCGGAGTTCTTAAGTTGAACCTTCTGGTTAGATCTCTTATTTGAGTTTTACCTGTGCATTAGATGAGTACTTATTGTATGCTCGTTTGTTTGTTTGCGATAGAGTATCCGGAGTGCGCCGCCTGTTACTTCGAATCGCTAGGTTTCCCGGATCATCAGCAAGGCAAGTAACACTTTGATCATACCTTCTCTACCACCCAGTTTTATTGCATTAGATCAATCGTCACATATTGCATGATAAGGATCTAATTAAATTGTGGGATGGGAAGTAGATGAGGTAGTACCTATTACCTGTTTATTTTCAAACCTTTGGGAGTTACTTCTATGTTTGCTTATTATGCCATGCTATGCTAGTAGACGTGGATTGGGTGAGTGAAATCCATGACAGATGTGAGATTGTTAATTAATGGTTTATCTAAGGTGGCAACTTAAACACACATCTGGGTGGATTGAGGCACCTGGGTATTCCAGGACTTGCCTGTTTTCTTTTGGACCGCCACCCAGGCTCAAAGGGATCATAAGACTATTCATACTAGAAACTTCCGTGTGCAGCCACAAGCTATTATGGGCTCTAGCGTAGTTGACTAAGTTGTGCGAACTCTTACAGTGGTAGACTAGTAGATGTAGGGGATATAGGTGGTACGGTCTACCCGATCGTAAGGTGCTAGCGCTTCTGAAAGACTATGTCTCGATCATCCGTCTTCTCAAACACCATGTAGTGCGAGAAACCAAATGGAGGCGATCGAGTCTTGTGGGGAAAAGTGCGCAAACCTCTGCAGAGTGTAACAAACTAATCATGATTAGCCGTGTCCCCGGTTATGGACATCTTGTGTATCTAGTACCTGGATTATCATGTGAATCTCAACATGTTACTCTAAATTAATTTTGTTGGGTTATGTTAAATGATGATACTTAATTGGGATTGAGAATGCTGTCAACCATTCTCAATGTTTAACAACTACCATGATAGTTAAATAAATTTTATTCCTTTGTAGTAGGGAAAAAATTGGCTTTACGCAAAAACTGTAACCATAGAGCTTTCCACCAGCCAAATATGCATATAGTATAGCTGTTTCATTCCATTACTCTCTATGTGTTACCTTGCCAGCATATTCCATGTGCTGACCCGTTTTCGGGCTGCAACGTTAATGTTGCAGACTTATCAGACGACGATTAAGGAGTTTTAGGTCGTGGTTCTATACTTAATGATGCCGTTGGAGTTGATGGACTCACTTATCTTCCAAGCCTTCCGCTGTTATCGTTATTAGATGGCCTTAAGCCATATTTATTGCAATAAGCTTTCTTATGAGACACTCGATGTAATAAGTGTGTGATTGCTACTCTGCTATAAATCCTCCGAGTACTGTGTGGTGTTAGCATTACTGATCCAGGGATGACACCGGAGCACAGAGATCAAACTGTTTGAGGTCTGGTCGCTACAGAGATGGTATCAGAGCACACGCTGGCTGTAGGACACGACCACTAAGCTAAAAGACCTAGATCACTATTCACTCTCTTCTTCTCTGACTCCTCATCTTTTCTACTCTTTAGGATGGTGGATGCAAGGAACAAGTTCACACAAGCGGATGAAGATACACCCTTTGGACGACACTTGAAGGAAGTCACTAGATACCTGAACATAGGAGTACCAAGATTCACGGGAACCTACAACGCCACTTTACCTGAAGAAGAGCGCTGGATGATTCAAGTTCAAGTTCCAGGAAGGACGTTCATGCTAGTCACTGAGCCCATAGAGTTTTCTTTTGATGCACCAACTTGGAATCTAGGAAAGAGCATGGAAGCTCACATCGCCATGGGACGCATTGGAGAAGTCTACCACAAGGATCTCAAGGATACTATCTACCAGATATGTGGACGCCGAGATGAACACTGGGAGATGATCAGCACCAGGAAGGATAGATCAATCGTAGATTTTATCCAGGAGTTAAATCAGCACATTCGACGACAGGAGAACTAGATGTGCGCCGACATGATAGATCTGAAGAAGGCTAAGACAAGAATCAAGGAACTAGAGGAAGAACTCAAGGCTACATGTGAAGATTATGAAGAAGAAATTGAAGTATTGGTGGAGAAGAATGACGACCTGATCAAGAAGATTGGAATATTTATGGGAGGCAGGAGCTATGGCCATGAAGAAGCATGAGTTTCGTAACTTGTGCCAAGGAGGACGGACAGTTGGCCAGTATGTGGAGGAATTTAGTAAGTTAGCACGTTATGCCCCAGATAACGTCGCTACGGATGCAGCTAAGCAGGAGAAGTTTCTGGAAGGATTGAATGATGAGTTGAGCATGCAGTTGATGGTAGCCACCTTCAACAACTACCAGGAGTTGGTAGATCGTGCTCTTATGATTGAAGGGAAGCAGCAGCAAATTGAGAATCGCAAGAGGAAATATGGACAAGGAAAGTACAATTCAGGAGCTCAGCAGAAGCCACGTTTTACCCCTAGACCAAGAGGACATTTTCAGCATACCCATGGAGGAGGTAGCTCGCACAATCACAATGGCACCAAGAATGGTAATGGCAATGGAGGAAGCAACAGCCAGAACCGCACCAACCCCTCAACCCCAGCCAAGAAGGACCTAAGTCAAGTCACTTGTTTTAAGTGTTCGAAGACAGGACATTATGCCAATGAATGTCCTGAATTCCAAAATGGAATTAGCAATGGAAGTTCTGGGAAGAAGCCGAACCCTTTCAACAGGGGACAGGTGAAACACGTTAGCGTGGAGGAGGTTGAAGCTCAGCCCGATGCAGTAATAGGT